>NW_027258257.1:0-89546 GCF_045791955.1 Oncorhynchus clarkii lewisi | reverse complement strand
AATACAATGCATACAGTATACCACACAGAATGGCATACAGTATACCACATAGAATACAATGCATACAGTATACCACATAGAATGGGACAAATACAGTGCATACAGTATACCACACAGAATGGGACAAATACAGTGCATACAGTATACCACATAGAATGGGACAAATACAATGCATACAGTATACCACACAGAATGGGACAAATACAGTGCATACAGTATACCACACAGAATGGGACAAATACAGTGCGTACTGTATACCACACAGAATGGGACAAATACAGTGCCTACAGTATACCACACAGAATGGGACAAATACAGTGCCTACAGTATACCACACAGAATGGGACAAATAAAATAAAACGGTGGCCTACATAATCATGTCTGACAGTACCTTGCTAATTTCAGCAGTGACAGTGGGCTGAATATGATGTTCTACCTGTGGTACGGAGCGTGTGAAAGGAAAGAGGAGGAGGAAGGTGACATTTCCCAGAAGCTGAGCCTCACCAGGACCCGACAGCAGACACCTACTTATGTCTCTCTCTCTCTGGGATGATTACAACAAAGACGGAACTGATTCAGTCCCCTAGCAGAATCCTGCCTCTAACAATCTGCCCAAAACAGTAGTCTAACACGCAGCCCACCTCTCCAGAGTGGCACAAGGTATTTTATATCCCATCGATCAACTTAACACAACGGCCTCTGTTCTCTAACTCGAAGAAAACTACTTCCTGGAGTCCCTACTAACAGCTTTCTTTGTCAAATGCCACATCCAATGCAGAGTCACAATGTATAAACTACGGAATCCTTAACTTTTGCCAAAACTTCAAATCAAACAAGCCACCAGACTGCTGAACACTTGAACTGGACTGACTCACGCACACACGCACGCACGCACGCACGCACGCACGCACGCACGCACGCACGCACACACACACACACACACACACACACACACACACACACACACACACACACACACACACACACACACAAACACACGCTGCTACCAGACAGACTCTTTTTATGCTGCTCAGTTTGTACACTGCCACCCCCCTTTCCCCAATATACATGTAAATATTGGACTATAAATTATTTAGGCTAGAATGTTTATTCTATTCTACTGAGCAATTTCCAAAATGTTCGTATTCTTATCTTGTATTATTTCTTATTACTGCAAGTAAGCATTTGGTTGGACGATGTATACCATGCATATCCCGTACATACGACTAATACAACTTTTTAATACTATTTCATCTTTGTTGCTGAGTCATGGTGGGTGCAGTCGGCTGAAATGGAGAGCAGGGTGTGCTGAGGTCAGCGTTAGGCCTCAGTGAACACCGTTTTCTAGTAGTGGCTCCCATTAACAATTTGGCTACATTGTCCATCTTAAATATGAGACAGTAAACAGTAGAAAGATGTGTGTCAGGGGGAAGGAGAGCTGTAGTGAAGCCAGGTGTCAGACCCACTCTAAATGCTGGTTCTCAACGCAGAGGACTCTTGTCGCTGGGTGACTTTGGACGGCTCATAATAATGACTGCAATGAAGTGAATGTAATAGTATCAAACACAAGGAGATCATGGGTCTGATGTGTTGGATACCATTCCATTCATTCCATTCCAGCCATTACTATGAGCAGCCATTACTATGAGCAGCCATTACTATGAGCTTGTCCTCCCCAATGAAGGTACCACCAGCCGTCTGTGTGTTAGAATGTCATTAGCACAACATAAGAGGTTCCCTGTGTTTAGTCATGTTTAGACAGTTAACATATCAAATGATGTAACACGGTCATGCTGCATGGAGCAAACAGCTACTCTAAATTGCAGCCCGTGGCAAACCTGTTATTATGTCTGACAGACAGGTACCTTAGCTAAACACTTTGACATGAGGGCGTAAAGTCACTTTTCATCAGTGCTGTGTCTGTTCGTCAACTGTGCTGTGTCTGTACAGTCATCGTTCTTCAGAGGCTAGCTCCCTCCCGGTCACCAGTCTATGCTAGCTAGCAGCTCAATTACGATATGTCCTCTCTGAAGCTAATCAAGCCCTTTCACTGTTCTTCCTCTGTGAACAAGACCGTCATTAGCCCAATTCCCCTCCCCCCCTCTAATGGTTAATGTGCATGGCTTTAACCTCCTGAGCCAAATAGCAGGTTTAGACACAGTACGAAGACTAGAGGGACATTCTGGACACCGGTTTAGACAATAGAGGAATCAACAAAGCAGGAAATGGGTGTTTTTATCTGGGGTAATAACAACCTGTGTCTGTGGGAATGTTGGGTGTTCTGGCACAGCTGTTAGGACAACTTGGAGACTGCATAAGAAGATGACTTACCGAAGAGTCTTACCTTCAGAATCAAGACCTTTAGAATCAAGACCATTAGAATCAACACCTTCAGAATCAACACCTTCAGAGTCAAGATCTTCAGAATCAAGATCTTCAGAAACAAGACCTTCAGTATCAAGACCTTCAGAATCAAGACCTTCAGAATCAAGACCTTCTGAAACAAGACCTTCAGAGTCAAGACCTTCAGTATCAAGACAAGACCTTCAGAGTAAGACCTTCAAGACCTTCAGAGTCAAGACCTTCAGAGTCAAGACCTTCAGAATCAAGACCTTCAGAGTCAAGACCTTCAGAATCAAGACCTTCAGAGTCAAGACCTTCAGAGTCAAGACCTTCAGAGTCAAGACCTTCAGAATCAAGACCTTCAGAGTCAAGACCTTCAGAGTCAAGACCTACAGAATAAAGCCACAGCTATTTCTTTTTCTTTTTTTTCTGCAGAGATTCCATGCTCGCCATCCTGGCTGAATTACTCATTAGTAGCATTCAAACACATTTATTTAATATTCAGTAATCACAGAATGTACACAAACGGCATGTTTGTTTAACAGTAAATAATTGATATTTATTCTACTCTAACTGTATGTAGTTACACTATCAACTGGTATAATTTGAGGCAAACAAACAATATACTTTCTCAATTCTTTTCATCAGATAGACATCTAGAACATTGGCAATTTAGAGTGAAAATTGCCAAAATTGCTCCCAGCTAGAAAATATATATTCAGCTAGTCTAGCGACAAACTAGTGGAGAACGGAGATGGTAATGAAGGCTGTGGGTTATCTGGGAGACACATTTCTTCCCATTAAAATGTTTCCTCCCACTATTACCAACATAATTGCACCCACTTGACAAAAACATGGTCCACTGCTTGGTCAGCTGAAGATGAGTCACTCTGAACAATAACACAAACAGACAGGTTTATACAAATCCCAATTGTTGGTTAAAAGATGGGGATGTAAAATAAGCCTTATTGCTTTGCTTTTCTCTTGTCATCTGCCGTGGTGTGTGTAGTGATACTTCAGATAGAACAGTAAACAAGTATTTTTGCCTCATACCCATGGTATATAGTCTCGTATACACACGGCTGGGATGCAGTTTTAGCCAATGTACATTATTAACTGGGTAGTTCGAGCCCTGAACGCTGATTGGCTGAAAGCCATGGTATATCAGACCTTATACCATGGGTATGACAAAACATGCATTTGTATTCTTCTAACTACGATGGAAACCTGTTTATAATAGCAATAAGGCACCTCGGGGGTTTGTGGCATATGGCCAATATACCATGGTTAAGGGCTGTATCCAGGCAGTCTGCGTTGGGTCGTGCACAACAACAGCCCTTAGCCAAGGTATATTGGCCATATACCACACCCCCTCTGGCCTTATGGCTTAAATAACACAATAACTATATGGCAACAACAGTCCTCTTTCTGCCAATCCAAGCCCTGACAGGGGAACCAGGCTAATGATTGAAGGTTCATAGTTTATTCTGCTCTTTACCTGACATTTAAATAGGAAGGTACCATTTGGCAGGTAGCTAGTTAATAATTGTGTTGAATTGAGGTATCAATACCTTTTTGTTTCCACATAATTTCTTAGTAAATACTAGATACAATAATTACCATATTAAATAATACTGTGTAATGTAAGTGTTACAGATTGAAGCTCTCATGTCTCCTGGCACTGGCAGATCAATGATGGGTCTAATTATGAACCCTTGGCCAGTGAGCGTTCTCTATGGATTTTTTCATTGGAAAATTACCATGGCAGTGACCCGCGACACAACCAACCAAGGAGCTGGTTGGCGCTGGGGGTTTTGGATACACAGTATATATAGAGGAAATGTAAATGTTTTAAATATCCTCTCCGGTGTGAGTGGAAAACGTGGGAAAGATGATTTATTCTCAGGACAGAAAACGTCTTATGATTCTCTAGAATCTAGATGGGATATCATGTATATCCAGGAGGAAAGAGAACTTTCATTTCCCTTGACGACACATTGCACCCTCAACCATTTATAACTCTATCTGAAATGTGTGGCGCGCACACACGCACACACACACACACACACACACACACACACACACTCACACACACACACTCACACACACACACACACGCGCACTCGTGCACACACACACACACACGCACACACGGTATAAACCTCAAGTCATTTTCATTTCAGACGTTGGTTAAGAGATTGCATACAGCCATGCAGAAAATGGAAAATATCCCTTGAATTTTGAGTTACCTATTTGAATTTCCTTCCCTTACTTCCCAAAGATACACAATACAACCCAAAATGTCAGAATCCTTAACCTATAACCTTTAGATAAATTTGCTTAAAATAGTATAGTCAGATGTTAGCAGTTAAGCAATTAGAGAGTGAAATACTTTCCAAGAACAGCCGGGACAAGGACAAAGCCAATTCTAAATTGGTGTGACATTTACATTACGTGACTCATATGTGACTCATACAGTATGTGATGAACTATAAGCAGTGATTGAAATCAAACTACCCATCGTTGTCTAATCTGATGTAATGTAATTATGATTTATTGTTTATGCGTTGAGTATTCAGTAATATTTGATTAGGGACCCCATTAACAGTTGCCAAGGCTGCAGTTACTCTTCCTGGGTTCCAAACACATTAGGCACATAAGAAATACATAAAACAACAGTTACATCATATAACATTACGACACCACTACAAAACCAAATGTACAATACCAACATACAACTATACCACAGTGTACGTGTGTGTAGTGTGTGTGTGTGTGTGTGTGTGTGTGTGTGTGTGTGTGTGTGTGTGTGTGTGTGTGTGTGTGTGTGTGTGTGTCTCCGCATTGTTCCATATTTCCTCAGCACCAGTCCTAACGGGGAGTTGTGTTGACGAGCCCATTTCTTGCCTGTCAGACATACCGTTTGGTGCTGTCATGTAGCCCTCCATAACATATGACTCACTGCAACTCTTCCCCATCATAGGACTCTTACTGATGTAACATCAGCCCCCCTACACATCAACAGATGCCGACTTTCACAGAACGCAGCAGGGAAGGCTGGTTCAAACAAAACGCTCACGGCACAAACACAGGACACACACCTCGAGGTGTCATCACTCCAGTATCAAATCAAATCAAATCAAATTGTATTGGTCACAAACACGTGATTAGCAGATGTTATTGCGGGTGTAGCAAAAGGCTTGTGCTCCTAGCTCTGACAGTGCAGTACTATCTAACAAGTAATATCTAACAAATTACACAACATATACCCAATACACACAAATCTAAGTAGGAATCTATTAAGACTATATACATATGGAAGAGCAATGTCAGAGTGGAACGGACTAAGATACAGTAGAATAGTATAGAAAAAAACTGTCTATACATATGAGGTGAGTAATACACGATATGTAAGCATTATTAAGTGAATGAGATACCGTAGAACAGTTTAGAATACAGTATATACATATGAGATGAGTAATGCCAGATACATATGTAAACTTATTAAGTGAATGAGATACCGTAGAACAGTTTAGAATACAGTATATACATATGAGATGAGTAATGCCAGATACATATGTAAACATTATTAAAGTGAGTAGTGTTCCATTCCTTAAAGGTGCCAGTGATTCCTGGTCTATGCCTACAGGCAGCTAGTGATGGCTGTTTAGCAGTCTGATAGCCTTGAGATAGAAGCTGTTTTTCAGTCTCACGGTCCCTGCTTTGATGAACCTGTACTGACCTCACCTTCTAGATGATAGTGGGGTGAACAGTCAGACGTTTTTGGCCTTCCTGTGACATCGGGTGCTGTAGGTGTCCTGGAGGGCAGGTAGTTTGCCCCCGGTAATGCGTTGGGAAGACCGCACCACCCTCTCTGGAGAGCCTTGTGGTTGCAGGCGGTGAAGTTACCGTACCAGGCTGTGATACAGCACAACCTGATGCTTTCAATTGTGCATCTGTAAAGATTTGTGAGGGTTTTAGGTGACAAGCCAAAGGCTTTGTTGCGCCTTCTTCACCATGCTGTCTGTGAGGGTGGTCCATTTCAGTTTGTCAGTGATGTGTGCGCCAAGGAACTTGAAGCTTTCCACCTCCTCCTCTGCGGTCCTGTTGATGTAGATAAGGTTGGTGCACCCTCTGCTGTTTCTTGAAGTCCATGATCATCTCCTTTGTTTTGTTGATGTTGAGTGAGAGGTTGTTTTCCAGGCACCACACTCCCAGAGCACTCACCTCCTCGCTGTAGGCTGTCTCGTCATCGTTGGTAATCAGGCCTACTACTGTTGTGTAGTCTGCAAACTTGATAATTGAGTTGGAGGCGTGCTTGGCCACGCAGTAATGGGTGAACAGGGAATACAAGATGGGGCTGAGCACGCACCCTTGTGGGGCCCAGGTGTTGAGGATCAGCGGAGTGGAGGTGATGTTTCCTACCTTTACCACCTGGGGGTGGTCCGTCAGGAAGTTCAGGACCCAGTTGCACAGGACAGGGTTCAGACCAGGGCCTCAAGCTTAATAATGAGCTTGGAGGGTACTATGGTGTTGAATGCTGAGTTGTTTAGTCAATAAACAGCATTCTTACATAGGTATTCCTCTTGTCCAGATTGGATAGGGCAGTGTGCAGAGTAATGGCGATTGCATCGTCTGTGGATCTAGTGGGGGGATACGCAAATTAAAGTGGGTCTAGGGTGGCAGGTAAGGTAGAGGTGATATGATCCTTGACTAGTCTCTCAAATCACTTCATGATGACAGAGGTGAGTGCTATGGGGCGATGGCCATTAAGTTCAGTTACCTTTGCCTTCTTGGGTATGGGAACAATGGTGGCCATCTTGAATCATGTGGGGACAGCAGACTGGGATATTGAGAGATTGAATATGCCAATAAACACACCAGCCAGCTGGTCTGCGCATGCTCTGAGGATGCAGCTAGGGATGCCTTCTGGACTAGCAGCCTTGTGAGGGTTAACACGTTTAAATGTTTTACTCGCGTCGGCCACGTAGAAGGAGAGCCCACAGTCCTTGGTAGCAGGTCGCGTCGGTGGAACTGTGTTATCCTCAAAGAGTGCATAGAATGTGTTTAGCCTGTCCTGAAGCAAGACGTCATTCTCGGGGGACATGACATGTACAGTTGAAGTCGGAAGTTTACATACACCTTAACCAAATACATTTAAACTCAGTTACACACAATTCCTGACATTTAATCCTAGTAAAAATTCAATTTCTTCGGTCAGTTAGGATCACCACTTTATTTTAAGAATGTGAAATGTCAGAATAATAGTAGAGAGTGATTTATTTAAGCTTTTATTTAATTCATCACATTCCCAGTGGGTCAGAAGTTCACATACACTCAATTAGTATTTGGTAGCATTGCTGTAAAATGTTTAACTTGAGTCAAACGTTTCGGGTAGCCTTCCACAAGCTTCCCACAATAAGTTGGGTGAATTTCGGACCGTTCCTCCTGACAGAGCAGCTGTAACTGAGTCAGGTTTGTAGGCCTCCTTGCTCGCACACACTTTTTCAGTTCTACCCACAATTTTCTATTGGATTGAGGTCAGGGCTTTGTGATGACCACTCCAATACCTTGACTTTGTTGTCCTTAAGCCATCTTGCCACAACTTTGGAAGTATGCTTCGGGTCATTGTCCATTTGGAAGACCCATTTTTGCGACCAATCTTTAACTTCCTGACTGATGTCTTGAGATGTTGCTTCAATATATTTACATAATTTTCCTCCCTCATGACGCCATCTATTTTGTGAAGTGCACACGTCCCTCCTGCAGCAAAGCACCCCCACAACATGATGCTGCCACCCCCGTGCTTCACGGTTGGGATGGTGTTCTTCGGCTTGCAAGCCTCCCATTTTTCCTCCAAACATAACGATGGTCATTATGGCCAAACAGTTCTATTTTTGTTTCATCAGACCAGAGGACATTTCTCCAAAAAGTACGATCTTTGTCCCCATGTGCAGTTGCAAACCGTAGTCTGGCTTTTTTATGGCGGTTTTGGAGCAGTGGCTTTTTCCTTGCTGAGCGGCCTTTCAGGTTATGTAGATACAGGACTCATTTTACTGTGGATATATATACTTTTGTACCTGTTTCCTCCAGCATCTTCACAAGGTCATTTGCTGTTGTTCTGGGATTGATTTGCACTTTTCGCACCAAGGTACGTTCATCTCTAGGAGACAACGTGTCTCCTTCCTGAGCGGTATGACAGCTGCGTGGTCCCGTGGTGTTTATACCTGCGTACTATTGTTTGTACAGATGAACGTGGTACATTCAGGCATTTGGAAATTGTTACCAAGGATGAACCAGACTTGTGGAGGTCTACAATTTTTTATCTGAGGTCTTGGCTGATTTCTTTTGATTTTCCCTTGAAGTCAAGCAAAGAGGCACTGAGTTTAAAGGTAGGCCTTGAAATACATCCACAGGTACAAATGACTCAAATGATGTTAATTAGCCAATCAGAAGCTTCTAAAGCCATGACATCATTTTATGGAATTTTCCAATCTGTTTAAAGGCACAGTCAATTTAGTGTATGTAAACTTCTGACCCACTGGAATTGTAATACAGTGAATTGTAAGTTAAATAATCTGTCTGTAAACAATTGTTGTCAAAATTACTTGTATCATGCACACAGTAGATGTCCTAACCTACTTGCCAAAACTATAGTTTGTTTACAAGACATTTGTGGAGTGGTTGAAAACGAGTTTTAATGACTCCAATCTAAGTGTATGTAAACTTCCAACTTCAACTGTATGTTACTGTCACTATTGAGAGTGAAGGCACTTACAACTGAATGCAATGTGTTTTATTAGCCACATGGTTTGGTTGTTTTTGGAGGCTGATCCTTCTGGCTGTCTCCATGGTGCTGCCTGTCCAACTCGTCAGATAGTTCATGTTGAACCAGGACAGAATTAATTGACTGCCGGCTGCTCTGGATATGAAAGGGCCCTTGCCTGCCCTTTCTATAGTATTCATCACGCATCTCAGAAATCTCTGTCCCTCTCATTGCTATCAATCCCTCCCTCCCTCTCTTCTCCCCATCTCCCTCCCTCTCTCCTTCCCATCTCTCTCCCTCTCTTCTCCCCATCTCCCTCCCTCTCTCCCCATCTCCCTCCCTCTATTCTCCCCATCTCCCTCCCGCTCTCTCCCCATCTCCCTCCCTCAGTCCTCCCCATCTCCCTCCTTCTCTTCTCCCCATCTCCCTCCCTCAGTCCTCCCCATCTCCCTCCCTCTCTCTCCCCATCTCCCTCCCTTCTCCCCATCTCCCTCCCTCTCTTCTCCCCATCTCCCTCCCTCAGTCCTCCTCATCTCCCTCCCTCTCTCCTCCACAATCTCCCTCCCTTCTCCCCATCTCTCTCCCTTTCTCTCCCCATCTCCCTCCCACTCTCTCCTCATCTCCCTCCCTCTCTCTCCCCATCTCGCTCCCTTCTCCCCATCTCCCTCCCTCTCTCCTCCACAATCTCCCTCCCTCTCTCTCCCCATCTCCCTCCCTCCCTCCCTTCTCCCCATCTCCCTCCCACTCTCTCCCCATCTCTCTCCCCATCTCCCTCCCACTCTCTCCTCATCTCCCTCCCCATCTCCCTCCCTCCCTTCTCCCCATCTCTCTCCCTTTCTCTCCCCATCTCCCTCCCACTCTCTCCTCATCTCCCTCCCTCTCTCTCCCCATCTCGCTCCCTTCTCCCCATCTCCCTCCCTCTCTCCTCCACAATCTCCCTCCTTCTCTCTCCCCATCTCCCTCCCTCCCTTCTCCCCATCTCCCTCCCTCAGTCCTCCCCATCTCCCTCCCTCTCTCCTCCACAATCTCCCTCCCCATCTCCCTCCCTCCCTTCTCCCCATCTCTATCCCTTTCTCTCCCCATCTCCCTCCCACTCTCTGCTCATCTCCCTCCCTCTCTCTTCCCATCTCGCTCCCTTCTCCCCATCTCCCTCCCTCTCTCCTCCACAATCTCCCTCCCTCTCTCTCCCCATCTCCCTCCCTCCCTCTCTTCTCCCCATCTCCCTCCCTCAGTCCTCCCCATCTCCCTCACTCTCTCCTCCACAATCTCCTTCCTGCCCTTCTTCCAATCTCCCTCCCTCTCGCCCCATCTCCCTCCCTCCCTTTTCCCCATCTCCCTCTCTCCCTTCTCCCCATCTCCCTCCCTCCCTTCTCCCCATCTCCTTCTCTCTCTTCTCCCCATCTCCCTCCCCTCTCTCCCCATCTCCCTCCCACCCTCTCCTCATCTCCCTCCATCTCCCTCACTCTCTTCTCCCCATCTCCATCCCACAGTCCTCCCCATCTCCCTCCCTCTCTCCTCCCCATCTCCCTCCCTCTCTCCTCCCCATCTCCCTCTCCCCTCCCCATCGCCCTCTCTCCACCCCCCATCTCTTCTCCCAATCTCCCTCCTCCCCATCTCTCTCCCTCCTCCCCAGACACCTCAAAGGGAGAGTCGTGACTTACTCCAATCCTAGGAGGAATTGTCACCGTCCTCACATGGCTGCACATGGACAGACTTGTTCTGTTCAACTTCAATCAGAACATTCCCATCATTTTTATGGAGGTTTTTTTTATTTTTTTATTTTTACCTTTTTTCACCTTTATTTAACCAGGTAGGCTAGTTGAGAACAAGTTCTCATTTGCAACTGCGACCTGGCCAAGATAAGGCATAGCAGTGTGAACAGACAACACAGAGTTACACATGGAGTAAACAATTAACAAGTCAATAACACAGTAGAAAAAAGGGGAGTCTATATATACATTGTGTGCAAAAGGCATGAGAAGGTAGGCAAATAATTACAATTATGCAGATTAACACTGGAGTGATAAATGATCAGATGGTTATGTAAAGGTAGAGATATTGGTGTGCAAAAGAGCAGAAAAATAAATAAATAAAAACAGTATGGGGATGAGGTAGGTGAAAATGGGTGGGCTATTTACCAATAGACTATGTACAGCTGCAGCGATCGGTTAGCTGCTCAGATAGCAGATGTTTGAAGTTGGTGAGGGAGATAAAAGTCTCCAACTTCAGCGATTTTTGCAATTTGTTCCAATCACAGGCAGCAGAGAACTGGAACGAAAGGCGGCCAAATGAGGTGTTGGCTTTAGGGATGATCAGTGAGATACACCTGCTGGAGCGCGTGCTACGGATGGGTGTTGCCATCGTAACCAGTGAACTGAGATAAGGCGGAGCTTTACCTAGCATGGACTTGTAGATGACCTGGAGCCAGTGGGTCTGGCGACGAATATGTAGCGAGGGCCAGCCGACTAGAGCATACAAGTCGCAGTGGTGGGTGGTATAAGGTGCTTTAGTGACAAAACGGATGGCACTGTGATAAACTGCATCCAGTTTGCTGAGTAGAGTGTTGGAAGCAATTTTGTAGATGACATCGCCGAAGTCGAGGATCGGTAGGATAGTCAGTTTTACTAGGGTAAGTTTGGCGGCGTGAGTGAAGGAGGCTTTGTTGCGGAATAGAAAGCCGACTCTTGATTTGATTTTCGATTGGAGATGTTTGATATGGGTCTGGAAGGAGAGTTTAGAGTCTAGCCAGACACCTAGGTACTTATAGATGTCCACATATTCAAGGTCGGAACCATCCAGGGTGGTGATGCTGGTCAGGCGTGCGGGTGCAGGCAGCGAACGGTTGAAAAGCATGCATTTGGTTTTACTAGCGTTTAAGAGCAGTTGGAGGCCACGGAAGGAGTGCTGTATGGCATTGAAGCTCGTTTGGAGGTTAGATAGCACAGTGTCCAAGGACGGGCCGGAAGTATATAGAATGGTGTCGTCTGCGTAGAGGTGGATCAGGGAATCGCCCGCAGCATGAGAAACATCATTGATATATACAGAGAAAAGAGTCGGCCCGAGAATTGAACCCTGTGGCACCCCCATAGAGACTGCCAGAGGACCGGACAGCATGCCTTCCGATTTGACACACTGAACTCTGTCTGCAAAGTAATTGGTGAACCAGGCAAGGCAGTCATCCGAAAAACCGAGGCTACTGAGTCTGCCAATAAGAATACGGTGATTGACAGAGTCGAAAGCCTTGGCAAGGTCTATGAAGACGGCTGCACAGTACTGTCTTTTATCGATGGCGGTTCTGATATCGTTTAGTACCTTGAGCGTGGCTGAGGTACACCCGTGACCGGCTCGGAAACCAGATTGCACAGCGGAGAAGGTACGGTGGGATTCAAGATGGTCAGTGATCTGTTTGTTGACTTGGCTTTCGAAGACCTTAGATAGGCAGGGCAGGATGGATATTGGTCTGTAACAGTTTGGGTCCAGGGTGTCGCCCCCTTTGAAGAGGGGGATGACTGCGGCAGCTTTCCAATCCTTGGGGATCTCAGACGATATGAAAGAGAGGTTGAACAGGCTGGTAATAGGGGTTGCGACAATGGCGGCGGATAGTTTCAGGAATAGAGGGTCCAGATTGTCAAGCCCAGCTGATTTGTAAGGGTCCAGGTTTTGCAGCTCTTTCAGAACATCTGCTATCTGGATTTGGGTAAAGGAGAACCTGGAGAGGCTTGGGCGAGTAGCTGCGGGGGGGGGGGGGGGGGGGGCTGTTGGACGAGGTTGGAGTAGCCAGGCGGAAGGCATGGCCAGTCGTTGAGAAATGCTTGTTGAAGTTTTCGATAATCATGGATTTATCGGTGGTGACCGTGTTACCTAGCCTCAGTGCAGTGGGCAGCTGGGAGGAGGTGCTCTTGTTCTCCATGGACTTCACAGTGTCCCAGAACTTTTTGGAGTTGGAGCTACAGGATGCAAACTTTTGCCTGAAGAAGTTGGCTTTAGCTTTCCTGACTGACTGTGTGTATTGGTTCCTGACTTCCCTGAACAGTTGCATATCGCGGGGACTGTTCGATGTTAGTGCAGTCCGCCACAGGATGTTTTTGTGCTGGTCGAGGGCAGTCAGGTCTGGAGTGAACCAGGGGCTATATCTGTTCTTAGTTCTGCATTTTTTGAACGGAGCATGCTTATCTAAAATGGTGAGGAAGTTACTTTTAAAGAAAGACCAGGCATCCTCAACTGACGGGATGAGGTCAATGTCCTTCCAGGATACCCGGGCCAGGTCGATTAGAAAGGCCTGCTCACAGAAGTGTTTTAGGGAGCGTTTGACAGTGATGAGGGGTGGTCGTTTGACTGCGGCTCCGTAGCGGATACAGGCAATGAGGCAGTGATCGCTGAGATCCTGGTTGAAGACAGCGGAGGTGTATTTGGAGGGCCAGTTGGTCAGGATGACGTCAATGAGGGTGCCCTTGTTTACAGAGTTAGGGTTGTACCTGGTGGGTTCCTTGATGATTTGAGTGAGATTGAGGGCATCTAGCTTAGATTGTAGGACTGCCGGGGTGTTAAGCATATCCCAGTTTAGGTCACCTAACAGAACAAACTCTGAAGCTAGATGGGGGGCGATCAATTCACAAATGGTGTCCAGGGCACAGCTGGGAGCTGAGGGGGGTCGGTAGCAGGCGGCAACAGTGAGAGACTTATTTCTGGAGAGAGTAATTTTCAAAATTAGTAGTTCGAACTGTTTGGGTATGGACCTGGAAAGTATGACATTACTTTGCAGGCTATCTCTGCAGTAGACTGCAACTCCTCCTCCTTTGGCAGTTCTATCTTGACGGAAGATGTTATAGTTGGGTATGGAAATCTCAGAATTTTTGGTGGCCTTCCTGAGCCAGGATTCAGACACGGCAAGGACATCAGGGTTAGCAGAGTGTGCTAGAGCAGTGAGTAAGACAAACTTAGGGAGGAGGCTTCTGATGTTGACATGCATGAAACCCAGGCTTTTTCGATCACAGAAGTCAACAAATGAGGGTGCCTGGGTGCCTTTTAAATCAATAGAATATATTTGAAATGCTAAGAAAGTGACCCCAATTCCCAATTCCTTTGAGTAGTTTGACATGCACACCAAAATATTGAAATTCTGCCAATTCAGTTCTCCGTATTTTCTACGGATTTTTCATAGAATGATTCAAATTGATATGACCACAATTCCAATTATGTTTTTGACTTAAAACCCAATAGTTTTTTTAACATAGTATAAGTCACAAGCATATTGATAAAGCTTTTATTATTATAAGTAATTCATCATTTCACAGAATACTGCATTGCAACATGACAACGGAAAATTGTGTGGCCATAATATTCTCCAGTGAACTTCCAGAATACTCAATTTGTGCTGTCAACATGCTTCATAGTAGAATGTCCTTTATCCCTACAATACTGTCAACTCTATTGTTCACTAAGAAAACAACATGAACCATGAGAAAACAGTGTCTGCTTTATTACCAGCATGCAAAACAACACTTCATGCATCTGCCTTATCTGCAATATGGACTACTGAGGACGCAGACGTTTCTAAACGCAGGTAGCTAGTTCATTCACTGTGGTCCAAAATGTTTTACAATGTATGAATATCAAGAAATTTAGCAAAATCTCAGCAAACTCTTATAAAAAAAGGAACGGGGGTGTTCTATACATTCCTTCATCGATAGTTGTTCATCTGTAGGGATGACAGTTTGGTTGTTCGTTTGTGTGTCCCCCCACCATACCAATGCTTTGAATGATACAGTTGCTTTACAGATGCAAGCCTCGGAGGCCACGCATGCACAATGAAAAGAACAAACAAACGAAGAGCAAAACAGTAAACTTTTCAGTTAGTTAGTCAGCGTAAGGTGCTATCTGTTGTATCGAGTGCGTTGGGCCCCTCCTCTCAGGGGGCGAATGTCCTGGAAGACTCGAACTCACTGGGCACTTTGGGCTTGATGCCCTTGTTGTTGTAGTAGTCAACCACCTGGTTGGGCACTTCTGCTAGGACAGTCTTCGCCAGCTCTGCAGGTGAGCCCTGGAGAAGGACAGAGAGAAACCTGTCACTTCCTGTAACACTCAGGTAACCTCCCAGTTCCCCAGGTAACCCTCCCAGTTCTTCAGGTAACCCTCCCAGTTCCTCAGGTAACCCTCCCAGTTCCTCAGATAAACCTCCCAGTTCCTCAGGTAACCCTCACAGTTCCTCAGGTAACCCTCCCAGTTCCTCGGGTAACCCTCCCAGTTCCTCAGGTAACCCTCCTAGTTCCAGTAAAGACTCACATGTTTGAAGTTGCGGAAGGGGACGAACTGGACGATGTCTCGTAGGCAGGGCTCCCCCTTGGGCGAGCGAAGGATTCCGTCATCTCCATCCAGCATCTGCATGTCACTGAAGTCAGCACTTCCCACGCCTACAATAATGATGGACATGGGCAAGTGGGAGGCTTGGACGATGGCCTCGCGGGTGTCTGCCATGTCTGTGATCACTCCGTCCGTTAGGATGAGCAGAATGAAGTACTGCTGCAGATATAAAGGAAGGCAATGACTGGGGAGAAACGTGAGAGAGTAATGTCTGTGGGGTGTGTTGGAAATACATGTTGAGCATAACTCTAAAACGTTGCGGAAGTCTCCCATTGACATCAATACATGATTTAAGCTCAATCTAGGTTCAAGCTATGCTCCCAATCAATTGGTTCCAAGGAGAGGAGGACAACTGACAGCTAGCTTACCATGGCCTCCTTGGTGTGCATTTCCTGTGAAGCGGAGCTGGCTACTTTCTGGATGATTGGGGCGATGTTGGTGGGGCCGTAGAGCTGAAGCTTAGGAAGGCATGTCTGATAGGCCTCCACCACCCCTTGGATACCTGCACACCCATAGACATATGTTGGAAAAACACAGAATAACACACACACAGTAACACTCACAGTCATGTACTTCTGGAGAACTCTGGGTATTTGGGGACACACGACCAACAGCAATGCACACAGGTGTGAAGGTATCTTTGTGGAGTAATTGAGACCCATGATATTCCAGGATATTTTTCACTTTGAGGGAAGCAGTCACTCTGTGAATAGTTAGTTACCTTCACAGCTGAATTGACTTGTATTTATCTCTTCTCACCACCACATGGATCACCACATGAGTGGCCTCCCATTCGGCTGAGCAGCAGAAGTAATGCTATTTACTGATTGAGTGGGCATTTGAGGTCACACACAAACATCTGTGGATAACTTCACTTAATTAACAACCCCTCCATCACAACCTCACTGGTCACACACACACACACACACACACACACACACACACACACACACACACACACACACACACACACACACACACACACACACACACACACCCACCCACACCCCACACAGCTAGTGTAGACTAACAGTGAAATGCTTACGGGCCCTTTCCAAAAATGTAGAGAGAAACATTTTAACAAGTTATAACAAGTGGAATAAATCCACAATGAGTAAGGGGTAGCAGTACACGGGGTAGCAGTACTGAATCCATGTCCAGGGGTACGAGGTAATGGAGTTCCATATGTAGATATAGGTAGGTGTAAAGTGACTAGGCAACAGGATATATAATAAACAGTAGCAGCAGTGTCTGTAATGAGTCAAAAGAGTTAGTGCAAAAAGGGTCAATGCAGATAGTTCGGGTAGCTATTTGGTTAACTATTTAGCAGTCTTATGGCTTGAGGGTAAAAGCTGTGTGCCGGGTCCTGTTAGTTCCAGACTTCAGTACCGCTTTCTGTGCAGAAGCAGGGAGAACAGTATATTATTTTGGTGGCTGGAGTCTTCCTCTGACACCACCTGGTATAGAGGTCCTGGATAGCAGGGAGCTCAGCACCAGTGATGTACTGGGCCGTACACACTATCCTATGAAGCGCCTTGCGGTCGGATACCAAGTGGTGATGCAGCCAGTCAAGACGCTCTCAATGGTGCAGCTGTAGAAGGGGAAGAGTTGTGCCTTCTTCATGACTTTGTTGGTGTGTGTGGGCTATGCTAATTCCTTAGTGATGTGGACACCGAGGAGCTTAAAGCTCTAGACCCGCTCTACTACAGCCCTATCGATGTGGATGGGGATGTGCTCTGCCCTCTGTTTCCTGTCGTCCACAATTGGCTCCTTTGTCTTGCTGACATTGAGGGAGAGGTTGTTGTCCTGACAACACACTGCCAGGTCACTGACCTCCTCCCTATAGGGTGTCTCATCGGGTCGTGTCGTCAGCAAACATAATGATGGAGTCGTGAGCGGCCAGGCAGTCGTGGCTGAACAGGGAGTACAGGAGGAGACTAAGCACACACTCCTGAGTGGGCCCTTGTTGAGGGTTAGAGTGGCGGTTGTGTTATTGCCTACCCTCACCACCTGGGGGCGGCCTGTCAGGAAGTCCAGGATTCAGTTTCAGACAGTAGTGTTCAGTCAAAGGGTCCTGAGCTTAGTGATGAGATTTATGGGCACTATGGTGTTGAACGCTGAGCTGTAGTCAATGAACTGTGTTCTCACATGGGAGAGGGCAGTGTGGAATGCAATAGAGGTTACGTCATCTGTGGATCTGTTGGGGTGGTATGCAAATTTAATTGGAGTGGGTATGTGAATTGGAGTGGGTCCACACACACAGAGAGAGAGATTTAATTTCATCAGTGAGAGGCACTCCTGAGGGGATGAGAGTGTGTGGAGAGGTGTAGAGCAGCAACATTAAGACATCTATAGGTCTCATTACTGACCACTATTCTGCAGACACTGACAACTATACTGCAGACATATGGAGGTCTGATTACTGACCACTATACTGCAGACATCTGGAGGTCTGATTATTGACCACTATACTGCAGACATCTGGAGGCCTGATCACTGACCACTATACTGCAGACATCTGGAGGTCTGATCACTGACCACTATACTGCAGACATCTGGAGGTCTGATCACTGACCACTATACTGCAATGTGGATGTGGACACCTGCTCGTCGAACATCTCATTGTCATGCTGAAACAGGAAAGGGCCTTCCCCAAACTATTGCCACAATGTTGGAAGCATATAATTGTCTAGATTGTCATTGTATGCTATAGCATTAAGATTTCCCATCACTGGAGCTAAGGGGCCTAGCCCAAACCGTGAAAAACAGACAGAACTTTTATTCCTCCTTCTCCAAACTTTACATTGGCATTAGACATGGTTATCTTAGGTCTGTATGCGGCTGCTTAGCCATGGAAACCCATTTCATGAAGCTCCCGACGAACAATACGTTCTTCCAGTTCTGTGAGCTTGTGGCATACCACGTCGCGGCTGAGCCATTGTTGCTCCTAGAGGTTTCCACTTCACAATAACAGCACATACAGTTGACTGGAGCAGTGCCAGCAGGGCAGAAATTTGACGAACTGACTTGTTGGAAAGGTGGCATCCTATGACGATGTCATGTTGAAAGTCACTGAGCTCTTCAGTAAGGACATTCTACTGCCAATGTTTTTGTATGACTGTGTGCTTGATTTTATACACCTGTCAGCAACAGGTGTGGCTGAAATAGCCGAATCCATTCATTTGAAGGGGTGTCCACATACGTTTGTATATATAGTGTATCTTACACAAGCACAAACACCGGCACGTACACACACAGGCAGTCTCAGCTTGCCACTCCCTCTACCCACAGTAATGCAAACGTTCACCTTCAAACAGATATCAATATCAATAATTGGTACAGGCACAAAGGAAGACAGTTTTTGACTGAGCGTGTGTGTGTGCGCGCATTGGTGTGTGTCCACATCTAACAGCATCTGTACGACAGTCAGTTTTCTTGCATGAAAAACTGCAAGCTATGCCCTCTGCCTTAGGAGGTGGGCTGGAAGCTTGCCTGACAGAGGAGTACTGAGACTGATCTATTCCTGGCAAGAATCTATGGACTGGATCAGAACCTGTCTGGCTCCTCTCCACCCATCCAGGGCAGCTGCCAATCCAAACAAGCAAGATAATAGAGTGGCACGAATACAAGGTAGAAAGTGGAGGATGAGCTGAAAAGCTGAAAAAAATAAAAGCTATTCTTATAGTCTATTATTTTACAGTGTGTGAAAAAGTGTCAGGGCTGTGTGCAGGTAAGCTGGATAGATCAAATGAGATCAATTGAATTAAACTTGGCAACTTTGTAACATATTTAACTCTTTCTATGAGAATGACGCCTCACTTTTCAAGGAGAATCATATTCACTTGATAATGATGCACTTGAAGTCAGAAGTTGACATACACTTAGGTTGGAGTCATTAAAACTCGTTCTTCAACCACTCCACAAATTTCTTGTTAACAAACTATAGTTTTGGCAAGTCGGTTAGGACATCTACTTTGTGCATGACACAAATCATTTTTCCAACAATTGTTAACAGACAGATTATTTCACTTATAATTAACCGAATCACAATTCCAGTGGGTCAGAAGTTTACATTCACTAAATTGACTGTGTCATGAAACGGCTTTGAAAATTCCCTAAATTGATGTCATGGCTTTAGAAGCTTCTGATAGGCTTATTGACATATTTTGAGTCAATTGGAGGTGTACCTGTGGATGTATAGTACGCAAGTATAAACACCATGGGACCACTGGTCTGATGAAACAAAAATAGAACTGTTTGGCCATAATGTCCATCGTTATGTTTGAAGGAAAAAGGGGAAGGCTTGCAAGCCGAAGAACACCATCCCAACCGTGAAGCACAGGAGGGCAGCATCATGTTGTGGGGGTGCTCTGCTGCAGAAGGGACTGGTGCACTTCACAAAATAGATGGCATCATGAGGAAGGAAAATGATGTGGATATATTGAAGCAACATCTCAAGATATCAGTCAGGAAGTTAAAGCTTGGTCGCAAATGGGTCTTCCAAATGGACAATGACCCGAAGCATACTTCCAAAGTTGTGCCAAAATGGCTCAAGGACAACAACGTCAAGGTATTGGAGTGGCCATCACAAAGCCCTGACCTCAATCCCATAGAAAATTTGTGGGCAGAACTGAGAAAGCGTGTGCGAGCAAGGAGGCCTACAAACCTGACTCAGTTACACCAGCTCTGTCAGGAGGAATGGTTCATAATTCACCCAACTTATTATGGGAAGCTTGTGGAAGGCTACCCGAAACATTTTATTCAAGTTAAACAATTTAAAGGCAATGCTACCAAATACTAATTGAGTGTATGTACACAAAGGATGTGTTTATACCACCTGTTTAACCTATTCGAGGCAGTATTACATTTTGTTTATGTTATAAAACATTTGTCTTGCTAGCAGCTTTAGAAAAGTATTTATCTCCAGGGAGTTATGTTTTAGACATTCAGAAAACATTATTTCTCTCCAGGGAGTATTACACAAAGGGCTGTTGCGGTGACAGTATTACCGCCACACCGGCGGTCACGAGTCATGAAGGCAGTCAAATTCCACGTGACCGTTTAGTCACGGTAATTAGGCTTCTCTGAGCTCTGATGCTGCTGATGGTCATTAGTAGCCTACCAAACTAGCTAACTACCTGGTACTCAGCACTATAATGTCCCTCTAATCACTCTGACATCAATGCAAATATAATTGAAAATCTAATCAAACACTTAATGAGAGTCCATGAGCTCATGTGCGCAACATTTCTATAGGCTATGCAATTGGGAGAGAAAACAGAGTGATGGCCTCTATTAAAAAGAGGAGGTTCCCATCAGCTTTCTGTAGGCTAGGCCTACGATATTTATTTTTCAACTTTCCTAATATTAAGTCAATTGCTTATATTTCTAACAGGAGTATAGCCTACCTGGCTGACATGAAAATTAACCATGGGAAAAGTGTCCTCCATTCACTATTTAAGTGCGTAGATGACATCTATTTTTTCCCCTGCCCCTGTTGTTTTGAGACAGCTGAAGGATAATGGTCCATTCTAAATCAAAACAAATTTCACACATATATATTATTTAGTATTTTTTTGGGGGGGGGGGGGGGGGGGGATGCTAGTGGTTGTATTAAATTTGGGGTCTATCACATCCCACAACTGTTCCAGACTATGTTTGGAATATTTATTTATCGCACAGAATAGGTCAACTTTTGTACTATGGGGGATAGTAGATTGACATAGGTTAGATCTTTTGCTGTTAGTTAGGCCTATTCATCTTGTAGGCTGAAAAGTAAATGTGGACAGTTCTTCCAATATCTTCAATATACACCTTGGAATTGGATAAGGACGCGCGCAGTTGTGTCCCCAAAGTGTCTGTCTTCACTTGTAGCCTGTGAGAAAGACCCGATCATGTGACCGGGTCTCCCGATCACGATAGCCATGTGAGTGAGAGGTGCTTTGGAGCAGCAGCACTCAGGTAGTAGGGAACAACAGCCACTGGCCGCAAAAGGAATGGAGTTTCTTTAGGGTGCATTAGGGCCACACAAAGGGGATGCCGCCGGGAAGTTGAGGCATTATCAAGTGCTTGTCAAATTCTGAATGAGAGACTGATGAAGTGTGTAGAAACAATTTTTTTTTATCATATTACTCCAGTGCTAGCCTCCATACACTGGCTTCCTGTCAAGGCAAGGGCTGATTTCAAGGTTTTACTGCTAACCTACAAAGCATTACATGGGCTTGCTCCTACCTATCTCTCTGATTTGGTCCTGCCGTACATACCTACACGTACGCTACGGTCAAAAGAAGCAGGCCTCCTAATTGTCCCTAGAATTTCTAAGCAAACAGCTAGAGGCAGGGCTTTCTCCTATAGAGCTCCATTTTTATGGAATGGTCTGCCTACCCATGTGAGAGACGCAGACTCCGTCTCAACCTTTAAGTCTTTACTGAAGACTCATCTCTTCAGTGGGTCATATGATTGAGTGTAGTCTGGCCCAGGAGTGTGAAGGTGAACGGAAAGGCTCTGGAGCAACGAACCGCCCTTGCTGTCTTTGCCTGGCCGGTTCCCCTCTTTCCACTGGGATTCTATGCCTCTAACCCTATTACAGGGGCTGAGTCACTGGCTTACTGGTGCTCTTTCATGCCGTCCCTAGGAGGGGTGCGTCACTTGAGTGGGTTGGGTCACTGATGTGATCTCCCTGTCTGGGTTGGTGCCCCCCCCTTGGGTTGTGCCGTGGCGGAGATCTTTGTGGGCTATAGTCGGCCTTGTCTCAAGATGGTAAGTTGGTGGTTGAAGATATCCCTCTAGTGGTGTGGGGGCTGTGCTTTGGCGAAGTGGGTGGGGTTATATCCTTCCTTTTTGGCCCTGTCCGGGGGTATCATCGGATGGGGCCACAGTGTCCTGTCCTGTCTCAGCCTCCAGTATTTATGCTGCAGTAGTTTATGTGTCGGGGGCTAGGGTCAGTTTGTTATATCTGGAGTACTTCTCCTGTCTTATCTGGTGCCCTGTGTGAATTTAAGTACGCTCTCTCTAATTCTCTATTTCTCTCTTTCTTTCTGCTGCTCCAGTTTCAACTGTTCTGCCTGCGGCTATGGAATCCTGACTTGTTCACCTGATGTGCTACCTGTCCCAGACCTATTATTTGACCATGCTGGTCATTTATGAACATTTGAACATCTTGGCCATGTTGTGTTATAGTCTCCACCCGGCACAGCCAGAAGAGGACTGGCCACTCTACATAGCCTGGTTCCTCTCTAGGTTTCTTCCTAGGTTTTGGCCTTTCTAGGGAGTTTTTCCTAGCCAACTTGCTTCAACACCTGCATTGCTTGCTTTTTGGGGTTTTAGGCTGGGTTTCTGTACAGCACTTTGAGATATCAGCTGATGTACGAAGGGCTATATAAAAACATTTGATTTGATTCGATTTGAACAGCCTGCACAAAAAAACAAAGCAGAGCACATGCCTTTCAAGCAACTTTTTTGAAATCATCGTTGGAGTCGCATCATGCAGCCTTACAATGTACTAAAAATCAAAACATACAGCCCAACGTTTGTAGAACAACTAAAGTTACATTAATAACTCTAAATTAAGCATATAGGAGTACCTATTTCTATGTTAACCACTCAATACAGAATAGCAGCATATGCGAACTTCCTCAAATCAATTGGAGGAAATATCCTTTCTATTTTATTCAGCTTTGTTCAATTGTATTCCTCATACTATATAATAATGCCATGGAATTCTAACCAGATCTTGTATGCTAAATTAACTAGTGTATCCCACAGCCATATGGCATAGCCAGATCAGGACCTAACATAAGGACAACTCAGAGTATGCTACTCTGTTGTTCTGAAATAGACTACATTTTATTCATATCATGTTTCTTTAGACCTGTCTAAAATACATAATGGATTCATTGTGATGGTGTAGGTTATATTACATGGATTTATTTGACTTTTTAAAATGTAGATGTTCCAAAGGTCTGCATCAGTGGCTTGTAGGTTAGATGTGGAAGCCAAAATATGTTAAATGTGTTTATGTTAATTAACTGTCAATTGGAACAATGCTTGACAATTACCGGCTGACTAAATGTTGTGACTGCCACAGCCCTAACCCAGACCATTATTCATTCGGACTGCCAGATGGTGAAGATTCATCACTCCGGAGAACGGGTTTCCAATGGCAACGAGCTTTACACAACTCCAGCCGACACTTGGCATTGTGCATAGTGATATTAGGCTTGTGTGCGGCTGCTCAGCCATGGACGAAGAGTTCTTGTACTGATGTTGCTTCCAGAGGCAGTTTGGAACTCAGTAGTAGTGTTGCAACCGAGGACAGACGATTTTTACGTGCTGAGCGCTTCAGCACCCAGCGGTCTGTTGTGTAAGCTTGTGTAGCATACCACTTCGAGGCTGAGATGTTGTTGCTCTTAGATGTTTCCACTTCACAATAACATCCCTTACCGGGGCTGCTGTAGCAGGGCAGAAATTTGAAGAACTGACTTGTTGGAAAGGTGGAATCCTATGATGGTGCCATGTTGAAAGTCACCTAGCTTTTCAGTAAGGCCATTCTACTGCCAATGTTTGTCTATGGAGATTGCATGGCTGTGTGCTAGATTTTTTTACACCTGTCAACAACGGGTGTGGCGGAAATAGCCGAATCCACTCATTTGAAAGAATGTCCACATACTATTGCATATATAGTGTACATTACAATCAAATTGCCACTGTAGCCTACTACTTGGCCATTGTTAAAGCAGTCAGATAAAGCTGGTACAGCCTCACTGTTCACAGTAAAACAGTCAAATAAAGCTGGTACAGCTTCAGTGTTCACAGTAAAACAGTCAAATAAAGTTGGTACAGCCTCACTGTTCTCAGTAAAACAGTCAAATAAAGTTGGTACAGCCTCCCTGTTCACAGTAAAACAGTCAAATAAAGCTGGTACAGCCTCAGGGTTCACAGTAAAACAGTCAAATAAAGCTGGTACAGCCTCCCTGTTCACAGTAAAACAGTCAGATAAAGCTGGTACAGCCTCAGGGTTCACAGTAAAATAGTCAAATAAAGCTGGTACAGCCTCACTGTTCACAGTAAAACAGTCAAATAAAGCTGGTACAGCCTCACTGTTCACAGTAAAACAGTCAAATAAAGCTGGTACAGCCTCACTGTTCACAGTAAAACAGTCAAATAAAGTTGGTACAGCCTCAGTGTTCACAGTAAAACAGTCAAATAAAGCTGGTACAGCCTCACTGTTCACAGTAAAACAGTCAATTACAGCTGGTACAGCCTCACTGTTCACAGTAAACAGTCAAATAAAGCTGGTACAGCCTCACTGTTCACAGTAAAACAGTCAAATAAAGCTGGTACAGCCTCAGTGTTCAAAGTAAACAGTCAAATAAAGCTGGTACAGTAAAACAGTCAAATAAAGCTCAGCCTGTTCACAGTAAAACAGTCAAATAAAGCTGGTACAGCCTCAGTCTGTTCACAGTAAAACAGTCAAATAAAGCTGGTACAGCCTCAGTGTTCACAGTAAAACAGTCAAATAAAGCTGGTACAGCCTCAGTGTTCACAGTAAAACAGTCAAATAAAGTTGGTGGTACAGCCTCACAGCCTGTTCACAGTAAAACAGTCAAATAAAGCTGGTACAGCCTCAGTGTTCACAGTAAAACAGTCAAATAAAGTTGGTACAGCCTCACTGTTCACAGTAAAACAGTCAAATAAAGCTGGTACAGCCTCACTGTTCACAGTAAAACAGTCAAATAAAGCTGGTACAGCCTCACTGTTCACAGTAAAACAGTCAAATAAAGCTGGTACAGCCTCACTGTTCACAGTAAAACAGTCAAATAAAGTTGGTACAGCCTCAGTGTTCACAGTAAAACAGTAAAATAAAGCTGGTACAGCCTCAGGGTTCACAGTAAAACAGTCAAATAAAGCTGGTACAGCCTCCCTGTTCACAGTAAAACAGTCAAATAAAGCTGGTACAGCCTCAGCGTTCACAGTAAAACAGTAAAATAAAGCTGGTACAGCCTCAGTGTTCACAGTAAAACAGTCAAATAAAGCTGGTACAGCCTCACTGTTCACAGTAAAACAGTCAAATAAAGCTGGTACAGCCTCACAGTAAAACAGTCAAATAAAGCTGGTACAGCCTCAGGGTTCACAGTAAAACAGTCAAATAAAGCTGGTATAGCCTCAGTGTTCACAGTAAAACAGTCAAATAAAGCTGGTACAGAATCACTGTTCACAGTAAAACAGTCAAATAAAGCTGGTACAGCCTCCCTGTTCACAGTAAACAGTCAAATAAAGCTGGTACAGCCTCACTGTTCATAGTAAAACTGTCAAATAAACCTGGTACAGCCTCACTGTTCACAGTAAAACAGTCAAATAAAGCTGGTACAGCCTCAGGGTTCACAGTAAAACAGTCAAATAAAGCTGGTACAGCCTCAGGGTTCACAAAACAGTCAAATACAGTCAAATAAAGTCAAATGGTACAGCCTCAGTGTTCACAGTAAAACAGTCAAATAAAGTGTTCACAGTAAAACAGTCAAATAAACTTGGTACAGCCTCAGGGTTCACAGTAAAACAGTCAAATAAAGCTGGTACAGCCTCAGGGTTCACAGTAAAACAGTCAAATAAAGTACAGCCTCACTGTTCACAGTAAAACAGTCAAATAAAGTTGGTACAGCCTCAGGGTTCACAGTAAAACAGTCAAATAAAGTTGGTACAGCCTCAGTGTTCACAGTAAAACAGTCAAATAAAGCTGGTACAGCCTCACTGTTCACAGTAAAACAGTCAAATAAAGTTGGTACAGCCTCACTGTTCACAGTAAAACAGTCAAATAAAGCTGGTACAGCCTCACTGTTCACAGTAAAACAGTCAAATAAAGCTGGTACAGCCTCACTGTTCACAGTAAAACAGTCAAATAAAGCTGGTACAGCCTCACTGTTCACAGTAAAACAGTCAAATAAAGTTGGTACAGCCTCAGTGTTCACAGTAAAACAGTCAAATGAAGCTTGTACAGAATCACTGTTCACAGTAAAACAGTCAAATAAAGCTCGTACAGCCTCAGTGTTCACAGTAAAACAGTCAAATAAAGCTGGTACAGCCTCACTGTTCACAGTAAAACAGTCAAATAAAGTTGGTACAGCCTCAGTGTTCACAGTAAAACAGTCAAATGAAGCTTGTACAGAATCACTGTTCACAGGAAAACAGTCAAATAAAGCTGGTACAGCCTCACTGTTCACAGTAAAACAGTCAAATAAAGCTGGTACAGCTTCAGGGTTCACAGTAAAACAGTCAAATAAAGCTGGTACAGCCTCAGTTTTCACAGTAAACGCTGCGGTTGCTGTAACAACCGTTACCCACCCCGGTGTCTGTGCGGTAGTTCTAACCCTCGGGGCTCATTATCTGACTACAGCACAGACCTGGCCTCTCTCCTCCAGACATGATGTCCCTGTGGGGCAGTCAGGGTATTTAGCATTAACAGTCAACTTTAATGTGAAGAAAGGAAGGCTGGCTGCCACCAGGTTGATTGACGTACGTTGATCCCCTGTAGTGTGCGATGACAGCGGCTTCATCCAGGCCTGTCTGTGGGACTTTATGCAGGTCACCTTTGGCTGTTCAACATTTTCCTGACGCCGTTTCGATTCTGAACAACTGTAGACTCACTGGTAAAACGTTTTATTGATGCATCCCTACAAAGTGTTTGGGCCGGCATGAGGAGAGAACGTGATAAATGTGGTTTTATTATCTGGTTAATGTGTTATTAAAGATATGTGGTTTTATTATCTGGTTAATGTGTTATTAAAGATATGTGGTTTTATTATCTGGTTAATGTGTTAAAGATATGTGGTTTTATTATCTGGTTAATGTGTTATTAAAGATATGTGGTTTTATTATCTGGTTAATGTGTTATTAAAGATATGTGGTTTTATTATCTGGTTAATGTGTTATTAAAGATATGTGGTTTTATTGTCTGGTTAATGTGTTATTAAAGATATGTGGTTTTATTATCTGGTTAATGTGTTATTAAAGATATGTGGTTTTATTATCTGGTTAATGTGTTATTAAAAACATGTGGTTTTATTGTCTGGTTAATGTGTTATTAAAGATATGTGGTTTTATTATCTGGTTAATGTGTTATTAAAGATATGTGGTTTTATTATCTGGTTAATGTGTTATTAAAGGTACATTTATGCTTTTAATATTTAATAGTTATTCAGTGCAAGGGGAAATTGACCCCAATTTTGCCAATTTAAGGTAACAACCCACCCCAGAGCTGGTGATGAGCATTTGAGATAAAGCATTTTGACAGTCTGATTTCAAAGGCAGGGTGAACCTGTAATCTGTTTGAGGCGAAGCACCTACCTGCACATTCTGGGTTTTCCTCATTAAAATTCACTGCAAAATCGTGAGAAACCTGGAGGAAGATGAAAAATATGGACTATTGATCATCATGGAACAGTGCGACAAAGGAACACACACACACAGGCACACGCACGCACATTAACACAGAGTTGGCCAGAAGCAATCAATCACACAATCAAATTTAAAAGTCGACTGTTGCATTTATGTGGGCTGGATAATGAGCATAATTGCGAGCCATGGTACCCCCCCCCCCCTCCTCTCTGGACCAGAGGCAGCATCGTGTGTCAGCCAGGGGTAGCACCAGTCACCCAGGCAGAATGGCCAGTATTTCCTGCTGGGCAGTTCAGTGACTCAGAGAGTCAATCCAGCAGTAGAGAACCCTGGGCTGGACCGGCCCATTCTGTGTGACAGAACAGTGCAGAGCAGAGGCCAGCGGGGTCCAGCGGGGTCCAGCGGGGGCCAGCCGGGTGTCGTAATCACTACAGAAGCAGGAGAGCAGAGCCAGAGTCTCACCTCATCTCATCTTGTCACAGGAGTGATTACGACACCCTGCTGAGGCTGAGCCATAGCCCAACTCTATGAAAAATATGGTTGGAAATTACCTTGAAGTCGGGTGGAATCTGAGCGCCGAAGCCAAACGCTGGGAACATTTTGTCACTGGATTGAAATGCATGCAGGGACAGAAAACAAAAGAGTGATTAGAATTTGAGCGATGGCACACTTGATTTTGAGCCAGGGATTGTTATCTGAAATGTGCATGCCCATAAACAAGTCCATTCTGCTGGTGAAACAGGACTACCATGGGCTCTGAATGACTTCTCATTTACATAACCTCTGAGTCACTGGACAACTAGAGGAAACTTTCACACACAAACTTTAAAAAGTTATTTTTTCAGGAGAGGACGAATCAACATTGAAGTCACGAGCAACAGTCATTGCACAACATTTGATATAATAGCTGTTAATGATTGGCTGAGTGTGATTGGCCTCACCTGTCGTAATCCTGGCAGATCTCCCCTACAGCGACCAGAGCTTTGAGGTACTCGTTAGGCTGGTATGGGTGGATGTAGTGTAGGGAGCAGCTGTTGTGAGGATCTCCGTTCGAGGCGGTGAAATCAATAGCTACCTGGGAAGACAAGTGGCAATCAAAGGGGAGTTTGACTCCAATTACATCCAATGTATGCACCTTCCCTTTACACCTCTCACTCTGACACATACGCCATCCCACCTTCCCTTTACACCTCTCACTCTGACACACACACCATCCCACCTTCCTTTACACCTCTCACTCTGACACACACACCATCCCACCTTCCCTTTACACCTCTCACTCTGACACACACACCATCCCACCTTCCCTTTACACCTCTCCCTCACTCTGACACACACACCATCCCACCTTCCCTTTACACCTCTCCCTCACTCTGACACACACACCATCCCACCTTCCCTTTACACCTCTCACTCTGACACACACACCATCCCACCTTCCCTTTAACCTCTCACACACATACACCATCCCACCTTCCCTTACACCTCTCACTCTGACACACACACCATCCCACCTTCCCTTTACACCTCTCACTCTGACACACACACCATCCCACCTTCCCTTTACACCTCTCACTCTGACACATACACCATCCCACCTTCCCTTTACACCTCTCACTCTGACACACACACCATCCCACCTTCCCTTTACACCTCTCACTCTGACACATACACCATCCCACCTTCCCCTTCTCCCTCACACCTCTCCCTCTCACTCTGACACACACACCATCCCACCTTCCCTGACACACACACCATCCCACCTTCACACCCTCTCACTCTGACACACACACCATCCCACCTTCCCTTTACACCTCTCACTCTGACACATACACCATCCCACCTTCACCTTACACCTCTCCCTCACTCTGACACACACACCATCCCACCTTCCCTTTACACCTCTCACTCTGACACACACACCATCCCACCTTCCCTTTACACCTCTCACTCTGACACACACACCATCCCACCTTCACTTTACACCTCTCCCTCACTCTGACACACACACCATCCCACCTTCCCTTTACACCTCTCACTCTGACACATACACCATCCCACCTTCACTTTACACCTCTCCCTCACTCTGACACACACACCATCCCACCTTCCCTTTACACCTCTCACTCTGACACACACACCATCCCACCTTCACTTTACACCTCTCCCTCACTCTAACACACACACCATCCCACCTTCCCTTTACACCTCTCACTCTGACACACACACCATCCCACCTTCCCTTTACACCTCTCACTCTGACACACACACCATCCCACCTTCACTTTACACCTCTCCCTCACTCTGACACACACACCATCCCACCTTCCCTTTACACCTCTCACTCTGACACACACACCATCCCACCTTCCCTTTACACCTCTCCCTCACTCTGACACACACACCATCCCACCTTCCCTTTACACCTCTCACTCTGACACACACACCATCCCACCTTCACTTTACACCTCTCCCTCACTCTGACACACACACCATCCCACCTTCCCTTTACACCTCTCACTCTGACACACACACCATCCCACCTTCCCTTTACACCTCTCACTCTGACACACACACCATCCCACCTTCACTTTACACCTCTCCCTCACTCTGACACACACACCATCCCACCTTCACTTTACACCTCTCCCTCACTCTGACACATACACCATCCCACCTTCCCTTTACACCTCTCACTCTGACACACACACCATCCCACCTTCCCTTTACACCTCTCACTCTGACACATACACCATCCCACCTTCACCTTACACCTCTCACTCTGACACACACACCATCCCACCTTCCCTTTACACCTCTCACTCTGACACATACACCATCCCACCTTCCCTTTACACCTCTCACTCTGACACACACACCATCCCACCTTCCCTTTTACACCTCTCCCTCACTCTGACACACACACCATCCCACCTTCCCTTTAAACCTCTCACTCTGACACACACACCATCCCACCTTCCCTTTACACCTCTCACTCTGACACACACACCATCCCACCTTCCCTTTACACCTCTCCCTCACTCTGACACACACACCATCCCACCTTCCCTTTACACCTCTCACTCTGACACACACACCATCCCACCTTCCCTTTACACCTCTCACTCTGACACACACACCATCCCACCTTCCCTTTACACCTCTCACTCTGACACACACACCATCCCACCTTCACTTTACACACCTCTCCCTCACTCTGACACACACACCATCCCACCTTCCCTTTACACCTCTCACTCTGACACACACACCATCCCACCTTCCCTTTACACCTCTCCCTCACTCTGACACACACACCATCCCACCTTCCCTTTACACCTCTCCCTCACTCTGACACACACACCATCCCACCTTCACTTTACACCTCTCCCTCACTCTGACACACACACCATCCCACCTTCCCTTTACACCTCTCACTCTGACACACACACCATCCCACCTTCACTTTACACCTCTCACTCTGACACACACACCATCCCACCTTCCCTTTACACCTCTCACTCTGACACATACACCATCCCACCTTCCCTTTACACCTCTCACTCTGACACACACACCATCCCACCTTCCCTTTACACCTCTCCCTCACTCTGACACACACACCATCCCACCTTCACTTTACACCTCTCCCTCACTCTGACACACACACCATCCCACCTTCCCTTTACACCTCTCACTCTGACACACACACCATCCCACCTTCCCTTTACACCTCTCCCTCACTCTGACACATACACCATCCCACCTTCCCTTTACACCTCTCCCTCACTCTGACACACACACCATCCCACCTTCCCTTTACACCTCTCACTCTGACACACACACCATCCCACCTTCCCTTTACACCTCTCACTCTGACACACACACCATCCCACCTTCCCTTTACACCTCTCACTCTGACACACACACCATCCCACCTTCCCTTTACACCTCTCACTCTGACACACACACCATCCCACCTTCCCTTTACACCTCTCACTCTGACACACACACCATCCCACCTTCCCTTTACACCTTTCACTCTGACACACACACCATCCCACCTTCCCTTTACACCTCTCACTCTGACACATACATCATCCCACCTTCCCTTTACACCTCTCCCTCACTCTGACACATACACCATCCCACCTTCCCTTTACACCTCTCACTCTGACACATACACCATCCCACCTTCCCTTTACACCTCTCACTCTGACACATACACCATCCCGCCTTCCCTTTACACCTCTCACTCTGACACATACACCATCCCACCTTCCCTTTACACCTCTCACTCTGACACACACACCATCCCACCTTCCCTTTACACCTCTCACTCTGACACATACATCATCCCACCTTCCCTTTACACCTCTCACTCTGACACATACACCATCCCACCTTCCCTTTACACCTCTCACTCTGACACACACACCATCCCACCTTCCCTTTACACCTCTCACTCTGACATATACACCATCCCACCTTCCCTTTACACCTCTCACTCTGACACATACACCATCCCACCTTCCCTTTACACCTCTCACTCTGACACACACACCATCCCACCTTCCTTTTACACCTCTCACTCTGACACATACACCATCCCACCTTCCCTTTACACCTCTCCCTCTGACACACACACCATCCCACCTTCCCTTTACACCTCTCACTCTAACACACACACCATCCCACCTTCCCTTTACACCTCTCACTCTGACACACACACCATCCCACCTTCCCTTTACACCTCTCACTCTGACACATGCACCATCCCACCTTCCCTTTACACCTCTCACTCTGACACACACATCATCCCACCTTCCCTTTACACCTCTCCCTCACTCTGACACATACACCATCCCACTCTGTCTGCTCTGCTATCCTCTTCTACTCTGTTGGGCTTGTTCCCCCCCCTCTCTCTTTTGTCATCTCTTATTCTTTTTCTCCTCATTTAAAGTCAGTCATCTCTTTGATTCTTTCTCTCACGTCTGTGATCTATGGATACATTGTTCATCGTTAGAAACAGTTAGAGGCAGAACGTTTCTCATCTGTTGTTCAGCCTGGCACAGAGAGAGAGCCTAACACTCTCGCCAAGGGATCTGAAGGAAGTATGGAGCCCATTTAAATGTCAACATCAACCACGGTCGCCTTTTAGGTGGTAGGAATAAAAGGAAAAGTTAGTGTGTCATAAGAGCAAACACTTCCTGGTCAATTAAGTGTACCTCAGTAAGACCTCCCTTGAGAAGTAGTTTCACACAAACACTATTTACAGGCAGGGGGCAGAGGGCATCCCTTAGCCAGAAAAACAACAGATAATTAGAACCCACGTGTTCACAGCTGGGAGAAAGGGATTCTTGAAAAGCTGCAGCTAATGGCAGAGGTTTGTTTCCCAGGTGGTGAAAATGAACCATTTTAACTATCAGAACAAAAGAGGATTATTTATGTAAGCTCCCTCAGCTAATGCCTAGGCTTAAGCTCGGCAGGCTAACTCAGTCTTGTGGCACACACATGACCCTGGTTAAAACCCAGTCTGTCACATATACGTCATCCAACTAAAAAGAGAATAATGAGGGCAGTGCCATTTTTTAAAAGTCATATGCATTATTTTGTGTATTTGAATACAGTTTGGCATCCTGTGTGTGAATGTGTGAGTCATGCATGTTAGTGTGAGTGTCAGTGTGAACTCACTGTAAACTGGATCTGACAGCCTCCCATGATGTAATCCAGGAAGGAGTGCATCTTGATGATCTGTGGATGGGAGACAGCAGTTGAGGGCGGTGGACCTCAGCTATCCACAGTGAGAATTGACACCAATCACTTGGGGATGACATGACAGACACAGTAACTGACCACTTAGGAGCATCTTATCTCTTATTCCAGCCAATTACAAAGCAGCTAGTTTAGCATGTTAGCCATTAGCTTTGAGAAAGCAGCTGGCTGTGGGTGTTGTTCATTATGTCTCTGTTACAACTGGTGTCACATGTTGGCCAGTGTTGGGAAATACCAGAGAGGAAGAAGTGGGGATTTACTCCGACCAAAATCTGTCTACGTGAGATAAGCCTTTTTTTTGGTCTATGCGAGTGTGTCGAATTACGAGGCTTATTTAATCTTTAACATAAGTTAAATAATGTTTAGGCTGTTACAAATTATATAAGTGGATGAACATGGCATTCCGGCAACTTTAGGAAATACGACTTAGTTGTGTCTGTTGTTCACACACGTATCTGCCCTCTCATTAGCTAGAATTCTTTCACTTTATCTTGCCTCCTCCTACCTGCCTATCATCTTTGAGAACATGTAAACTCTGCAAAAAAAGAAACGTCCTCTCACTGTCAACTGCGTTTATTTTCAGCAAACTTAACGTGCAAATATTTGTTTATACATAACAAGATTCAACAACTGAAACATAAACCAAACAAGTTCCACAGACATGTGACTAACATAAATTGAATAATGTGTCCTCCTCATGGACTGCACCAGATTTGCCAGTTCTTGCTGTGAGATGTTACCACACTCTTCCACCAAGGCACCTGCAAGATCCCGGACATTTCTGGGGAAATTGGCCCTACCCCTCACCCTCTGATCCAACAGGTCCCAGACGTGCTCAATGGGATTTAGATCCGAGCTCTTCGCTGGCCATGGCAGAACACTGACATTCCTGTCTTGCAGGAAATCATGCACAGAACAATCATTATGGCTGGTGACATTGTCATGCTGGAGGGTCATGTCAGGAGGATGTCTTCCATGTAACGCACAGCGTTAAGATTGCCTGCAATGACAACAAGCTCAGTCTGATGATGCTGCAACACATCCCCCAAGACCACTACAGACCCTCCACCTCCAAATCGATCCTGCTCCAGAGTACAGGCCTCGGTGTAACACTCAGTGAAGAGCACTTTTTGCCAGCCCTGTCTGGTCCAGCGACGGTGGGTTTGTGCCCATAGGCGACGTTGTTGCCGGTGATGTCTGGTGAGGACGTGCCTTACAACAGGTCTACAAGCCCTCAGTCCAGCCTCTCTCAGCCTATTGCGGACAGTCTGAGCACTGATGGAGGGATTGTGCGTTCCTGGTGTAACTCGGGCAGTTGTTATTGCCATCCTGTACCTGTCCTGCAAGTGTTGTCATGTCTGCTCCAGCTCTTTCCTCCCCCTGGCGCTTGAAGGCCCCAGGTTGCCCTGCATCATGCACTCCTGCCATCCATCACGCACACCTGCCTTCCCTCGTCATGCGCATCAGCGTTATTGGACTCACCTGGACTCACTTATCATCTGTTCATTTCCTCCACTATATTTGTCAGTTCCCCAGCTCTGTTCCCCGCTACTGAATTGCATTGTTTTTTGTCCTTAGTATTAGTTTTATGACGCTGTTCCTGTCTCGTTCCATGTCCGTTATTTATTAAAAGTTTCACTCCCCGTTCCTGCTTCGTCTCTCCAGCGTCAACTCATGTGACAGGTGTGATGTTCGGATGTACCGATCCTGTGCAGGTGTTGTTACATGTGGTCTGCCACTGCGAGGACGATCAGCTGTCCATCCTGTCTCCCTGTAGCGCTGTCTTAGGCATCTCACAGTATGGACATTGCAATTTATTGCCCCGGCCACATCTGCAGTCCTCATGCCTCCTTGCAGCATGCCTAAAGCACGTTCACACAGATGAGCAGGGACGCTGGACATCTTTCTTTTGGTGTTTTTCAGAGTCAGTAGAAAGGCCTCTTTAATGTCCTAAGTTTTCATAACTGTGACCTTAATTACCTACCATCTGTAAGCTGTTAGTTTCTCAACGACCATTCCACAGGTGCATGTTCATTCATTGTTTATGGTTCATTGAACAAGCATGGGAAACAGTGTTGAAACCCCTTACAATGAAGATCTGTGAAGTTATTTGGATTTTTACTAATTACCTTTGAAAGACAGAGTCCTGAAAAAGGGACATTTATTTTTTTGCTGAGTTTATTTCCTTTGTTGGAGCGGTCACTCGACTATCTTCTCAATATAATAGATAATCTTGGTAAGTAGCAATCTGCCAATAAAGACACTGAGAAAGGCCAGCACTTATTTAATGGGAATATGTCTGCATTTAAAAACAACATTAGCTATTCCACAGTGTCTCCATGCAGACATAGTTGTCCCCAAAATGACACTAATTTTAAGGTCATCCGTGGGTTCAGCAGATGGAAGAAATGTCATATTAGTCAGATTCCATCTGATCACAACCATCCTTCACATCCATAACAGCAACAGGATGATAAATGTTCTGGAACCATCTGCCAATGAGACTTAGACATCAGGTTAGAGAAAGTGGTGGGCGGAGGAAGGATGGAATGAGTGTGTGAATGAGAGAGAATCGTGAATCACCTTGCACTGATTGAGAATGACGATACCAGAGTTCTTGTAATTCTTCTTCTTGATCTGATACTTGGGGTTTATACACTCCCATTGGACCTGGCGTTGATCAAATATAAAAAACACTATCACAATAAGTACAGTATCATCCCTACAGTATGTGACTTGGTGGCGGGAGACTGACTGTGCTAAACAGAGTTTAAAAGAATCATTCAAAAATGACAGAATTGATAGACTATATCATCCCATTGGATAACATGGAGCGATGGTAGTGGAGGCCAGACAATGGAGTGAAAGAAAGCAATATGATCCACAGCAATGAGAAGTGGCAAGGAAATGGAACTGTGGAGCGTGTTAGGGAGAATAATTAGCAAATCCAAGCAACAGCAGCCTGACGAGGTTTGGTTTCTGGATCATTTGTTCGTCACTAATGAGGGGAGCGTTATCCATTCAGGACTGTACAGATTAGCCCAGTCATTTCAATCTGCTGTTCAAAAACAGAAAACAACTCCTGTGTTAAAATCCACCACTTTTCCTCTAAGGGTCATGGGAGAGAAAAACAAAACATCAGTCACCTAATCGTCTCAGGGACAGGCTGTCCGTGCCGTTCTCTGTCGTTCTCTTTAGCTTACAAAACCGATTATATGACCATTATCATAAAAGTGGATACCCAACTAGTTGTAGCTCCATGAATGATTAGCAGATAATGGGTAAAAAAAAACTAGATATCTCCATCAGCCAAATCACCAATTTCAGTAGGAGTCAAAAGCCCCTGTGTATCCTGCAGCATATGTGGCATTGGAGTCGAATGAAATGGGCCGTACTGTAACGAGTTTAATGCCCGCATGTCCTGCAGTCTTCTTAAATTCCATGAAGGAGCCAATTAGTGGTGTGACCGGCCTTTAAAAGCTTGCTGCGTTTGAGGCCCGAGCACCGTAGGGTTTATTTAGACTACGAAGTGAGCCACATTGTAATATAATTAGCCTAGAAGCCTCAGCCTGGAGCTCCTTTTGTGTGCTAATGAAGACACAGCTGTCTGCCTGGGCCAGTCGGCGTGATGAAGGAGAGGCGTCCAGCGTTGTACGGCACTACGGGTTGTCACCTGTCATCCTCACCATGAACGTCGACTAATTAAATGCATTCTTTCTTGTTCTTGTTCCAAGGGAAGCTGTTCGGTTTGCAAAACTCTGGACATTAGGTAAAAACTTTAAATGTCTTGAAACAGTCTCCTCAAACTGTCTCTTTAAGTGGTGATGAAGGCTGATCTCAATTAGAGTAAAAAATAAATCTGTCTATATCAAAGTGCCTTCAATTGAAATCAAGGTTAAGTACCCTTTGACCTTTCAGGGCTGCAGTCCCATTATCATTTTACAGAAATACTCAGTTATACACATGGAATTATAGATATACCTTTCCTTAATGCAACCGCTGTGTCAGATTTCAAAAAAACTTTACGGAAAAAGCAAACCATGCTATAATCTGAGACGGCGCCCAGAAAATAAATAAAATTATCCGCTAGGTTGGAGTCAACAGAAACCAGAAATCACATTATAAATATTCCCTTACCTTTGATGATCTTCATCAGAATGCACTCCCAGGAATCCTAGTTCCACAATAAATGCTTGAATTGTTCAATAATGGCCATTATTTATGTCCAAGTAGCAACTTTTGTTAGGGCTTAGGTATACAAAACGCTCGTGCAGATCCATCCAAATGTCGGACAAAAACATCAAAAAGTTATATTACAGGTCGAAGAAACTTGTCAAACTAAGTATAGAATCAATCTTTAGGGTGTTGTGGAGAGTTCTCCAACTGGAGAATTCCTAGAGTAGAGTTTGGATTTCATCTCAGGTTTATGCCTGCCATATGAGTTCTGTTATACTCACAGACATCATTCAAACAGTTTTAGAAACTTCAGAGTGTTTTCTATCCAATACTAATAATAATATGCATATATTAGCAACTGGGACTGAGGAGCAGGCCGTTTACTCTGGGCACCTCTGGGCAACTTTCATCCAAGCTACTCAATACTGACCCTGCAGCCATAAGAAATAAGGTAAGGGTTATGGTTAAGGTTAGGGTGAGGGTAGGGGTTAAGGTTAGGGTAGGGATGTCACAAGGATGCCGAATAGCACTAACCATGGCTCAATGGATCCATTACCAAGCATTCTGAGCTGGAAGGAAACAGCAAGGATTCTTTCCCAAACACACCAGGCAGGACAGAACTTTCACTCTCTCACACCCTTGTCCTCCATACAGTGAAGGAGAGAGTGCTGATTTCTGAATTATACTGGTACAGAGAGAGAGACAGAGGAGACGGTGGCTACCGGATGATGGGGAGGCTCCTAGCTGAGAGATATCCATTGTAATTTGTTTGGTTTTTCCTGAAGGCTTCTGTCCTACTCTTCCCTGTGGAGCGCTGAAATATCCTCATCACCCAATGAGAGAAGTAAGTATCTCCTCCGGGGGAGAAAAATGTCCTGAGCCCCAAATGGCCCCATGCCACTGCATTTGGTCATGTCCCCCAGAGAGAGGACGCTACCCTCTGGTCACATCCCCCAGAGAGAGGACGCTACCCTCTGGTCACATCCCCCAGAGAGAGGACGCTACCCTCTGGTCACATCCCCCAGAGAGAGGACGCTACCTTCTGGTCACATCCCCCAGAGAGAGGACGCTACCCTCTGGTCACATCCCCCAGAGAGAGAACGCTACCCTCTGGTCACATCCCCCAGAGAGAGAACGCTATCCTCTGGTCACATCCCCCAGAGAGAGGACGCTACCCTCTGGTCACATCCCCCAGAGAGAGGACTCTACCCTCTGGTCACATCCCCCAGAGAGAGGACGCTACCCTCTGGTCACATCCCCCAGACAGAGGACGCTACCCTCTGGTCACATCCCCCAGAGAGAGGACGCTACCCTCTGGTCACATCCCCCAGAGAGAGGACGCTACCCTCTGGTCACATCCCCCAGAGAGAGGACGCTACCCTCTGGTCACATCCCCCAGAGAGAGGACGCTACCCTCTGGTCACATCCCCCAGAGAGAGAACGCAACCCTCTGGTCACATCCCCCAGAGAGAGAACGCTATCCTCTGGTCACATCCCCCAGAGAGAGGACGCTACCCTCTGGTCACATCCCCCAGAGAGAGAACGTAACCCTCTGGTCACATCCCCCAGAGAGAGGACGCTACCCTCTGGTCACATCCCACAGAGAGAGGACGCTACCCTCTGGTCACATCCCCCAGAGAGAGGACGCTACCCTCTGGTCACATCCCCCAGAGAGAGGACGCTACCCTCTGGTCACATCCCCCAGAGAGAGAACGCTACCCTCTGGTCACATCCCCCAGAGAGAGAACGCTATCCTCTGGTCACATCCCCCAGAGAGAGGACGCTACCCTCTGGTCACATCCCCCAGAGAGAGGACGCTACCCTCTGGTCACATCCCCCAGAGAGAGGACGCTACCCTCTGGTCACATCCCCCAGAGAGAGGACGCTATCCTCTGGTCACATCCCCCAGAGAGAGGACTCTACCCTCTGCTCACATCCCCCAGAGAGAGGACGCTACCCTCTGGTCACATCACCCAGAGAGAGGACGCTACTCTCTGGTCACATCCCCCAGAGAGAGGACGCTACCCTCTGGTCACATCCCCCAGAGAGAGGACTCTACCCTCTGGTCACATCCCCCAGAGAGAGGACGCTACCCTCTGGTCACATCCCCCAGAGAGAGGACGCTACCCTCTGGTCACATCCCCCAGAAAGAGGACGCAACCCTCTGGTCACATCCCCCAGAGAGAGGACGCTACCCTCTGGTCACATCCCCCAGAGAGAGGACGCTACCCTCTGGTCACATCCCCCAGAGAGAGGACTCTACCCTCTGGTCACATCCCCCAGAGAGAGGACACTACCCTCTGGTCACATCCCCCAGAGAGAGGAAGCTAGATAAACCTTCAGAGGAGTTGGATGAAAACAAATCTCCTGTCGGCAACCCACATGAGCTCTGCCTCTCTAACCCACTTTTTCTCTGCTCTGACATATCATCTGGAGAGACATACATTGCAGTGAGTACAGAATCATATCAGAGTGTGATTCCTACAGTCTGAGAGGTCTTAGGTATATAATAATGACCATGTTTCACATTGTATAAATGATTGGAGACAAGCGCAGGAATACGTAATAGGGGTTTTAATACTCCACCCAAATTACACAACATGCCATGAAAGGCAGGACGAAGCCCAAAACAAACACGTATACAAACACACAGGGATGTAACCCAAACAAAAGAACGAGGTTAAACCTATAATAAATACAAAGGACGAGACCCAGAATAACAATGCACGGGATGAGACCAGTAATTACACTGCACGGGATGAGACCAGTAATTACACTGCACGGGATGAGACCAGTAATTACACTGCACGGGATGAGACCAGTAATTACACTGCACTGGATGAGACCAGTAATTACACTGCACGGGATGAGACCAGTAATTACACTGCACGGGATGAGACCAGTAATTACACTGCACGGGATGAGACAGTAATTACACTGCACAGGATGAGACCAGTAATTACAATGCACGGGATGAGACCAGTAATTACACTGCACGGGATGAGACCAGTAATTACACTGCACGGGATGAGACCAGTAATTACACTGCACGGGATGAGACCAGTAATTACACTGCACGGGATGAGACCAGTAATTACACTGCACTGGATGAGACCAGTAATTACACTGCACGGGATGAGACCAGTAATTACACTGCACGGGATGAGACCAGTAATTACACTGCACGGGATGAGACAGTAATTACACTGCACAGGATGAGACCAGTAATTACAATGCACGGGATGAGACCAGTAATTACACTGCACGGGATGAGACCAGTAATTACACTGCACGGGATGAGACCAGTAATTACACTGCACGGGATGAGACCAGTAATTACACTGCACGGGATGAGACCAGTAATTACACTGCACGGGATGAGACCAGTAATTACACTGCACGGGATGAGACCAGTAATTACACTGCACGGGATGAGACCAGTAATTACACTGCACGGGATGAGACCAGTAATTACACTGCACGGGATGAGACCAGTAATTACACTGCACGGGATGAGACCAGTAATTACACTGCACGGGATGAGACCAGTAATTACACTGCACGGGATGAGACCAGTAATTACACTGCACGGGATGAGACCAGTAATTACACTGCACGGGATGAGACCAGTAATTACACTGCACGGGATGAGACCAGTAATTACACTGCACGGGATGAGACCAGTAATTACACTGCACGGGATCCGTAATAACAATTGCATAAAACACGCAGCACGAACGCCAAAACACAGGTACTCACAGGACCAACAGACATGGTAACAATAATCGACCAGGACAATGGGGAACAGAGGGCACATATACAGTATACAATTACTAATCAGGGAAAATGGTAACCAGGAGTGCGTAATTAGACAGTTCAGTGAAGCCTAGAAGGCCGGTGATGTAGAACTCCGGAACTGGTGCAGGAAGGAGCAGCAGTACTGGGGGAATCCGTGACAGGCATCTAGAAATGATCATTTTACAAACCTGATTGATGCCTTCGCTACCTAAAAGAAAAACAACCAACGCTATCTAAACCCCACTTATAAACTCACACAACACCTGTACAGCCTACCTGTCTCCCATCCATTGCCCCTCTCATCTCTTTGAATGTGGCCTGATATTCACCAATATAGTCGTGCTTCCCATTGGAGTCCCAGTCCCACACTGTGCACTGAGAGAGAGAGAGAGAGAGAGAGAGAGAGAGAGAGAGAGAGAGAGAGAGAGAGAGAGAGAGAGAGAGAGATGAGAAGAGAGAAAGAGTAGGTTAGAAAAAGTGACTTCAGTTAATGATCAAATACTACGGTGTCAATATGTACATATCACCTAAACCCATCTGTGAATGCTGCAGTTGAACAAGATCTCCAGACTGAATGTGACCAACTCTGTGGTGCCATGTAGATTCTGGTATGGTTGAAAGCTCTTCCTCTGGAGTTCACACTCGTTACAACTCACTGTGACCAGTTTCAGAACTAGAGCAGACTCCCCTGTGATGCTTCTCCATTAATAAATCAGTAAGGCGACATTGCTGGAGTTTTAATAGTCTCATGAAATATAGAATTGAGGATGTGAAAGGCTTTTGACATAAGACAGAGAGAGATAACATTGAATTTGTGTGTATATGTTTATTTTGTTTAACATTATAAATGTTTAAATGAATTACTACACTTAATTTTTAAGCACACATTTTATCATAATTTCTTATAAAAAGATCTGTCAGCGGTATTTTGCAAAGGGGGAACACTAACTGGACCAGGCAAAAAGTACCCTCTCAACCCCCTCCCTTTTCTCCTTAGTAAGTGGTTTCTTCCAAGGTGCACCACCGAGCAAAGATATGCTAAGCAGGTCACTAGATACTCTTGTGCATGCAGACAGTATCGTCAGTTGAGGAGGAGAGAGAGTGTTGAGTTACATGCACAGCGTTTGATTTGATTTTTGCTGCCAGTGATGGGCAGGACTCGCAGGAGGTATGTATGTAAATCATTGTCCGGGTCGTTGTCCTGTTGGAAGGTGAAACTTCACCCCAGTCTCAGGTCCTGAGAGCTCTTGACCAGGTTTTCATCAAGGATCTCTCTGTGCTCCATTCATCTTTTCCTCGATCCTGCTTGTCTCCCAGTCCCTGTTGTTGAAAAACATCCCCACCGCATGATGCTGCCCCCACCATGCTTCACCGCCAGACGTGACATTTGGCAATCAGGCTAAAGAGTTCAATCTTGGTTTCATCAGACCAGAGAATCTTGTTTCTCAGAGAATCTTGTTTCTCATGGTCTGAAAGTCTTTAGCTGCCTTTTGGCAAACTCCAATCAGGCTTTTATATGCCTTTTACTCAGGAGTGGCTTCCGTCTGGCCACTCTACCATAAAGGCCTGATTGGTGGAGTGCTGCAGAGATGGTTGTCCTTCTGGAAGGTTCTCCCATCTCTACAGAGGAACTCTGGAGCTCTCTCAGAGTCACCATCGGGTTCTTGGTCACCTCCCTGACCAAGGCCTTTCTCCCTCGATTGCTCAGTTTGGCCGGGCGTCCAGCTCTTGGAAGAGTCTTGGTGGTTAAGAATGATGGAGGATACTGTGTTCTTGGGGACCTTCAATGCTACAGACATTTTTTGGTAAACTTCCCCAGATCTGTGCCTCGACACAATCCTGTCTCGGAGCTCTATGGACAATTCCTTTGACCTCATGGCTTGTTTTTTGCTCTGACATACACTGTCAACTGTGGGACACAAGTGTGTGCCTTTCCAAATCATGTCCAATCAATTTAATTTACCACAGGTGGACTCCAATGAAGTTGTAGAAACATCTCAAGGATGATTCATGGAAACAGGATGCACCTGAGCTTAATTTCGAGTCTCATAGCAAAGGGTCCTAATACTTATGTAACTAAGGTATTTCTGTTTTTTACTTTCAATAAACTTGCAACATTTCTAAAAAAACTGTTTTCGCTTTGTCAATATGGGGTATTGTGTGTAGGTTGATGAGTATTTGTATTTATTTAAATATTTTTTAAAAATAAGGCTGTAACGTAACAAAATGTGGAAAAAGGAATGGGGTCTGAATACTTTCCGAATGCACTGTATGTAAAGTAACAGTGTGGCAGTTGTACTAAACTCCTAAGGCATAACATTTGTCATAGAATCAATGTGCATTATTCATTAAAATGACATTTGAACAGGTAAAGAGGTAAGCTTAGATAGCTTCTGTTTCACTTCTTTTTTTTGTACATAGTATTAGACATAATGATTATGGCTCTAGATTGCAGGAACAAGCTGTTTCAGTTGTTTGAAAAATACTAAATCCTCAGAATTCCAGAGCTGGCCAGTCCCACACACACACACACAGTCTTCATCCTCACATACCTCTAAAATAATGGCTGCATGACGCCACTGTTCGTGTGTGTGTGTGTGTGTGTGTGTGTGTGTGTGTGTGTGTGTGTGTGTGTGTGTGTGTGTGTGTGTGTGTGTGTGTGTGTGTGTGTGTGTGTGTGTGTGTCTAGGTTTCACATGGAACATGGATAAATAAACTGACCTCTGACCCTCATTTGGCCATTAGCTATGCTGAACATTCATCTATGATACACATTCACTGCAGTGGCAATTCCAGGACAGCCTCCTACATCCATGGTTGTGTCAAGTGTCAGAACCGTGGCATTGTAACGTCTGTTTAATAAATGTGTGTTCAATTAATGCTCTTGTATTATACAGTTTGTGATAAGGAGGTTAACCTGAGCTAACATTAACAGCATCTTGTGAAAAGTCCCATTGGAGGGGAAGACATTTTATTATCCATTAAAACTAGAGGCATATTAACTCCACAGGAAATCATTCACTATCACTGCTTCTAAAACCCACACACACATCCACCCACACATCCACCCACATCCACCCACACCCCTAACACACATCCACCCACACATCCACCCACACATCCACCCACACATCCACCCACATCCACCCACACCCCTAACACACAGCCACCCACACATCCACCCACATCCACCCACACCCCTAACACACATCCACCCACACATCCACCCACATCCACCCACACCCCTAACACACATCCACCCACACATCCACCCACATCCACCCACACCCCTAACACACATCCACCCACACCCCTAACACACATCCACCCCCACATCCACGCACACATCCACCCACATCCACCCACATCCACCCACACCCCTAACACACATCCACCCACATCCACCCACACCCCATAACACACATCCACCCACACCCCTAACACACATCCACCCACACCCCTAACACACACACACACACAAATCCACCCACACATCCACCCACACTCCTAACACACATACACCCACACATCCTCCCACACCCCTAACCCCCATCCACCCACACATCCACCCACATCCACCCACACCCCTAACACATATCCATCCGCACCCCTAACACACATCCACCCACACATCCACCCACATCCACCCACACCCCTAACACACATCCACCCACACATCCACCCACATCCATCCACACCCCTAACACACATCCACCCTCACATCCACCCACATCCACCCAAACCCCTAACACACATCCACCCACACCCCTAACACACATCCACCCACACCCCTAACACATCCACCCACACATTCACCCACATCCACCCACACCCCTAACACACATCCACCCACATCCACCCACACCCCTAACACATATCCATCCACACCCCTAACACATATCCATCCACACCCCTAACACATATCCATCCACACCCCTAACACATATCCACCCACACCCCTAACACATATCCATCCACACCCCTAACACATATCCATCCACACCCCTAACACATATCCACCTACAACCCTAACACACATCCACCCACATCCACCCACACTCCTAACACACATCCACCCACACCCCTAACACACATCCACCCACATCCACCCACACCCCTAACACACATCCACCCACATCCACCCACACCCCTAACACACATCCACCCACACCCCTAACACACATCCACCCACACCCCTAACACATATCCACCCACACCCCTAACACACATCCACCCACACCCCTAACATATATCCATCACACCCCTAACACATATCCATCCACACACCTAACACATAGCCATCCACACCCCTAACACATATCCACCCACACCCCTAACTCATATCCACCCACACCCCTAACACATATCCATCCACACCCCTAACACACATCCACCCACACCCCTAACACACATCCACCCACCCACACCCCTAACACATATCCATCCACACCCCTAACACATATCCATCCACACCCCTAACACATATCCATCCACACCCCTAACACATATCCATCCACACCCCTAACACATATCCATCCACACCCCTAACACATATCCATCCACACCCCACACACACTCGGTCATGCTTAAGTGGATATTATGGAATGGAAATCTGACACTGGATTAAGGGGATCAGAAGGACTTTGACACATGCTTGTCAGCCATCCGCATCTCTCTCCACAGCACTTTCCCTCCTTAAGTAACCATGAATACTGCAAGGACAAGAGGGTCATTCCCCTTTAAAGGCCCTGTCTCTCAGCTCCATCCAGATACCCCACCAGGTAGACGGTGAGACTCCTCATTGGGCTTGGCAAGGAGGGCTAAATTGGTGTCTTTTCTACACGACTCTCTTTTCCTCTGGTGAAAGGCTCAACCAATTGGGTAGCTGTCCAATTAACTAGAAGTGATATTCAGGGGGCAGAGAGGTCAAAGGGGAGGGCGGGACTTTCATCCAAAACCATTAGCTTCCCTCATTAACTAGACAGAACTAGAAGAGCTGGGTCATATGGAATCTCTGCTTCGATATCAGAACACTGACATCATCTACTGTATGGATTCTAGATATTCTCAACTCAAGTGTGCAGTTGAAATTACTAAAGAACTTCAAAGAACTTTTCACATTTCAAAAAGATCTTGACTGAGACCCAAAGGAAGAGAAAGGCCTACCACCCTCCTTTCTAAGCATTTACATACTGTCACAATGTGTTAGTTTAGCTGACCGTTCTATTTCACAGATTTGTATAATTTAGCATTACTTTTAGATAGCCCTGGCTGGCAAAGGTCTTCATTTTGTGTAAGGAGGGTATGGCTGAATATTATCTGTCTATTGATGGTTGTTAGGAACAATGCTCGCTGATGTGTCTGTACTTTCCAGCAATAACACCGTTGGGTCCAATAGTCACCATTACTAGCCGTGCTTCAAATATAGCGTTCCCTGACGTTCTAAATGAGCTACCCCTATGATACCCCTACATTATGGTCTACTATTATGATGCTACCATTATGGTCTACTATTATGATGTTACTATTATGATGTTACTATTATGATGTTACTATCATGATGCTACTATTATGATGTTACTATTATGATGTTACTATTATGATGCTACTATTATGATGTTACTATTATGATGTTACTATTATGATGTTACTATTATGATGCTACTATTATGATGTTACTATTATGATGCTACTATTATGATGTTACTATTATGATGCCACTATTATGATGCCACTATTATGATGCCACTATTATGAGGCTACTATTATGATGTTACTATTATGGTCTACTATTATGATGTTACTATTATGATGTTACTATTATGATGTTACTATTATGATGTTACTATTATGATGTTACTATTATGGTCTACTATTATGATGTTACTATTATGGTCTACTATTATGATGTTACTATTATGGTCTACTATTATGATGTTACTATTATGGTCTACTATTATGATGTTACTATTATGGTGTTACTATTATGATGTTACTATTATGATGTTACTATTATGGTCTACTATTATGATGTTACTATTATGATGTTACTATTATGGTCTACTATTATGATGTTACTATTATGGTCTACTATTATGAGGCTACTATTATGATGTTACTATTATGGTCTACTATTATGATGTTACTATTATGATGTTACTATTATGATGTTACTATTATGATGTTACTATTATGATGTTACTATTATGATGCTACTATTATGATGTTACTATTACTATTATGATGTTACTATTATGATGTTACTATTATGAGGCTACTATTATGAGACTATTATTATGATGTTACTATTATGATGCTACTATTATGATGTTACTATTATGATGCTACTATTATCAAATCAAATCAAATCAAATCAAATCAAATTTGATGATGATTATGAGACTACTATTATGATGTTACTATTATGATGTTACTATTATGATGTTACTATTATGATGTTACTATTATGATGCTACTATTATGATGTTACTATTACTATTATGATGTTACTATTATGATGTTACTATTATGATGTTACTATTATGATGCTACTATTATGATGCTACCATTATGGTCTACAATTATTATGCTACTATTATGATGCTACCATTATGTGCTACATTATGGTGCTACCATTATGATGCTACCATGATGGTCTACTATCATTATGCTACTATTATGATGCTACCATTATGGTCTACCATTATGATGCTACCATTACGGTCTACTATTATTATGCTACTATTATGATGCTACTATTATGATGCTACTTTTATGATGCTACTATTATGATGCTACCATTATGGTTTACTATCATGGTGCTACTATTATTATGTTACTATTATGATGTTACTATTATGATGTTACTATTATGATGTTACTATTATGAGGCAACTATTATGAGACTACAATTATGATGTTACTATTATGATGTTACTATTATGAGGCTACTATTATGAGACTATTATTATGATGTCACTATTATGATGCTACTATTATGATGTTACTATTATGATGCTACTATTATCAAATCAAATCAAATCAAATCAAATCAAATCAAATCAAATTTGATGATGATTATGAGACTACTATTATGATGTTACTATTATGATGTTACTATTATGATGTTACTATTATGATGTTACTATTATGATGCTACTATTATGATGCTACCATTATGGTCTACAATTATTATGCTACTATTATGATGCTACCATTATGTGCTACATTATGGTGCTACCATTATGATGCTACCATGATGGTCTACTATCATTATGCTACTATTATGATGCTACCATTATGGTCTACCATTATGATGCTACCATTACGGTCTACTATTATTATGCTACTATTATGATGTTACTATTATGATGTTACTATTATGATGTTACTATTATGATGTTACTATTATGAGGCAACTATTATGAGACTACAATTATGATGTTACTATTATGATGTTACTATTATGATGTTACTATTATGAGGCAACTATTATGATGTTACTATTATGATGCTACTATTATGATGCTACTATTATGATGTTACTATTATTATGTTACTATTATGATGTTACTATTATGATGTTACTATTATGATGCTACTATTATGATGTTACTATTATGAAGCAACTATTATGATGTTACTATTATGATGTTACTATTATGAGGCTACTATTATGAGGCTACTATTATGAGACTACTATTATGATGTTACTATTATGATGTTACTATTATGAAGCAACTATTATGATGTTACTATTATGATGTTACTATTATGATGTTACTATTATGAGGCTACTATTATGATGTTACTATTATGAGACTACTATTATGATGCTACTATTATGATGTTACTATTATGATGTTACTATTATGATGTTACTATTATGATGTTACTATTATGATGCTACTATTATGATGTTACTATTATGAAGCAACTATTATGATGTTACTATTATGGTCTACTATTATGATGTTACTATTATGAGGCTACTATTATGAGGCTACTATTATGATGTTACTATTATGATGTTACTATTATGATGTTACTATTATGATGTTACTATTATGAGACTACAATTATGATGTTACTATTATGATGTTACTATTATGATGTTACTATTATGATGTTATTATTATGATGTTACTATTATGATGCCACTATTATGATGTTACTATTATGATGTTACTATTATGATGTTACTATTATGATGTTACTATTATGATGTTACTATTATGAGACTACAATTATGATGTTACTATTATGATGTTACTATTATGATGTTACTATTATGATGTTACTATTATGATGTTACTATTATGAGACTACAATTATGATGTTACTATTATGATGTTACTATTATGATGTTACTATTATGATGTTACTATTATGATGTTACTATTATGATGTTACTATTATGATGTTACTATTATGTGCTAGTGGGCAAGACAGTATAGGACTCACCATGTCCCACTGGATGACCAATCCCAACAGACAAACAGGAAGCTCTTTCCCTGAAACCACTGGTTGTTAAACAGTGGCTCTGTATAATTTGAATACTTATTTCAAAAAGGTTTGCCTATACCGTGGGTGCAGTTAATATTGGTAGCAATATGGTCAGACAGTTTCTTGGCCTTCAACGTTTAAATGTGAATGATCTCTTTAGCTCCATGTCATTTCCTGCCCTGGGGTTAATTGCTGTTGGCCCCACCAACACACATCCATCCCTACAGTGACCTCATCACTCATACCCCTAAAGAGCACCACCGTGGCAACTGGGGCTGATTGAAATCTTGGGATGGAGAGGAGAGGTGTGATTGGTAACATGGAGGGATTGGGACAAGAAGTAGGTGGGAGGGAGTTGGGGGTGGGGGCATCGACAGCTTAACCTCCTCCCACCTCAGCACCACCCTCTCTATCTCCTTGACTGGAGAGGAGGGAATGAAGAATAGAGGGAAGGAGAGAGAGAAAGAGAGAGAGAGAGAGAGACTCAGTGTCCCTAAACACAATGAGACACTGCTGCAGCTCATTGTTGGTGCCTAAATGTTTAATGAGAAAGTCTTATTTGTTTAGAGCAGGCCCTTCAGGCGCTCATTAGACTAACTGTAGTTTAATGATTTAGTAATGCCAGGGAGTTAGAAAGGGGGAAAAGGGCAATAATACACACACACACAAACAAGCACACACGAGGCAATAAAGGAAAAGGGGGAAGATGCCGACCATGTGAGACAGAGGGAGGGGGGCTGAAAGAGAACACGAGAGGGAGGAAAGAGGAGGAGTTATAAAGGTGGTGGGGGCGGGGCGTTTGAGAATCTCTCTCTTTCCACTCCCCTGGTCTAATAGACGTCCCCCGTCTTGGTCCTGTATGATCAGGCCAAGCCACAAATGACTCGTCTAGAGAGCCCTCAAACTCAACTCTGAACCTCGATGCCAGTTCATTTTTACATTGTTCCCCTCTAATCAGGGACTGATTGACTGGAGAGGAGGAAATGAAGAATAGAGGGAAGGAGAGAGAGACCAATCAGGGACTGATTTAGACCTGGGACACCAGGTGGGTGGTATTAATTATCAAGTAGAACAGAAAACCAGGGATAAGAGTTGAATACCCCTGCTATAGAGAATCCCCTTCCTCCCTAGTCTAGCCCTCCCTCCTGACTCCAGTAGACAAACCCCTCATAGGATTGAGGCCATAGTGCTGAAATCAGTATTGCTCACCTGCCAGTCAGTCCACTACTGTGGCAAAAGTGCTCAATCAGGTCCCCTGGGCTGGCAAGAAGACATAGAGCCAAGCACATACATACAGTGCCTTGCGAAAGTATTCGGCCCCCTTGAAATTTGCGACCTTTTGCCAAATTTCAGGCTTCAAACATGAAGATATAAAACTGTATTTTTATGTGAAGAATAAACAACAAGTGGGACACAATCATGAAGTGGAACGACATTTATTGGATATTTCAAACTTTTTTAACAAATCAAAAACTGAAAAATTGGGCGTGCAAAATTATTCAGCCCCTTTACTTTCAGTGCAGCAAACTCTCTCCAGAAGTTCAGTGAGGATCTCTGAATGATCCAATGTTGACCTAAATGACTAATGATGATAAATACAATCCACCTGTGTGGAATCAAGTCTCCGTATAAATGCACCTGCACTGTGATAGTCTCAGAGGTCCGTTAAAAGCGCAGAGAGCATCATGAAGAACAAGGAACACACCAGGCAGGTCCGAGATACTGTTGTGAAGAAGTTTAAAGCCGGATTTGGATACAAAAAGATTTCCCAAGCTTTAAACATCCCAAGGAGCACTGTGCAAGCGATAATATTGAAATGGAAGGAGTATCAGACCACTGCAAATCTACCAAGACCTGGCCGTCCCTCTAAACTTTCAGCTCATACAAGGAGAAGACTGATCAGAGATGCAGCCAAGAGGCCCATGATCACTCTGGATGAACTGCAGAGATCTACAGCTGAGGTGGGAGACTCTGTCCATAGGACAACAATCAGATGTATATTGCACAAATCTGGCCTTTATGGAAGAGTGGCAAGAAGAAAGGCATTTCTTAAAGATATCCATAAAAAGTGTTGTTTAAAGTTTGCCACAAGCCACCTGGGAGACACACCAAACATGTGGAAGAAGGTGCTCTGGTCAGATGAAACCAAAATGCAACTTTTTGGCAACAATGCAAAACGTTATGTTTGGCGTAAAAGCAACACAGCTGAACACACCATCCCCACTGTCAAACATGGTGGTGGCAGCATCATGGTTTGGGCCTGCTTTTCTTCAGCAGGGACAGGGAAGATGGTTAAAATTGATGGGAAGATGGATGGAGCCAAATACAGGACCATTCTGGAAGAAAACCTGATGGAGTCTGCAAAAGACCTGAGACTGGGACGGAGATTTGTCTTCCAACAAGACAATGATCCAAAACATAAAGCAAAATCTACAATGGAATGGTTCAAAAATAAACATATCCAGGTGTTAGAATGGCCAAGTCAAAGTCCAGACCTGAATCCAATCGAGAATCTGTGGAAAGAACTGAAAACTGCTGTTCACAAATGCTCTCCATCCAACCTCACTGAGCTCGAGCTGTTTTGCAAGGAGGAATGGGAAAAAATGTCAGTCTCTCGATGTGCAAAACTGATAGAGACATACCCCAAGCGACTTACAGCTGTAATCGCAGCAAAAGGTGGCACTACAAAGTATTAACTTCAGGGGGCTGAATCATTTTGCACGCCCAATTTTTCAGTTTTTGATTTGTTAAAAAAGTTTGAAATATCCAATAAATGTCGTTCCACTTCATGATTGTGTCCCACTTGTTGTTGATTCTTCACAAAAAATACAGTTTTATATCTTTATGTTTGAAGCCTGAAATGTGGCAAAAGGTCGCAAAGTTCAAGGGGGCCGAATACTTTCGCAAGGCACTGTACATACATACATACATACATACATACATACAATCAATCAGACACATACCTTTAGAGGCCGGTCATGGTCTCCACTGCAGAGGGAATTCAGGGAAGTCTTGAAGGTTTTCCACACCGGGTTAAGGTTGTTCATAACAGTCTGTGAGTGAAACAGGAAAGAGAAATGGAAATAAGCTAATGTAATTGGATGGATCCGTTTGAACAAAACGACTGCTGGTTTTACCTCTGTTCTGTGCACAAGCTGTAGCGTGTCGTCATCGTTCATCCTGAAGATCTCCAGGAAAGGGTCTGATTTGCTAAAAAAGTCCTGCACAGAGAGATACACGGTGGGCTTTCAGAAATACATCAACTACCATCTTAATGCCATGCTGAGGGATTGCAATATTTCCCTCCCAACCGCTTTGGCCCTAAAACTGTGAAAGTGGTCAATAAAATACCTAACGTTGTTGTGAGGAAGATGGTTGCCATGTTGTCCAAATTCATGCATTTATCAAAGTCAACAACACACTGAGGTCCTCTACAAACGCTCCTGTATGTGTATAGGTAATCTACATGGAATATATATTACACATAGGATATACTGTACTGACATCTAACTAACTCTCTGCCACTATATCTCTTCCTGTGAGGCTGGTCTTTCTCCTTCCTGTTCATTGATTCATAGAGCTGAGCTGTGATGCAATCTGTAGGAGGGTTATCTCTGGAAACTCCCTAGACGGGTGCCAAAACTCCTGAACAGCTAAATTAGCTGAAGAAATACTGTACCTCATACAATACTCCAGACCCTGAGGTTGTTACTCGTTACAGTATACAGCTAAGACGCCTTTCAAATTGTCTTGGTACTTTGACTTATCTAATAAGAGCAGCACTGGGAAGTAGAAAATCACAGATTGTTCTCAACACTTTTGAACAACAAGTAGAAATGTCAAATTGCAGATTGCATTTCTTCAACAAGCAGGACGCACAGGATGTACTTCAAAATCCCGGTCATTGGAAAGAGAAAGAGACGCAGGTATAGAGGACATAGGGAGAGGTGCCTTGTAAGGATCCGCCAACGGCGAGTGGGAAATCTGCCCTCACCATCAGTATTACTTGCCAACGTACAATCATTGAACAATAAATTAGACGATGATTAGACGTACGATCACGATCACATTAGACGTACGATCACGAATATCCTACCAACAGGACATCAAAAACTGTAATATCTTATGTTTCACCAAATCGTGGCTGAATGACGACATGGATAACATTCAGCTGGTTGTAACCCCTGGGGTGTAGTGGGAAAGAAGTCAGGCGCATCAAGCAGAGAGTTCAGGGTAGCACTACTTTTTAATGCACCACAACGGTGAACAGACGCCATCCCTAACAAATGCCCCAAACACGGGGGACTTAAACAGTCCAGAATATCCAAACACATGGACCATAGTGACATACAGCCGTGTACACAGGTACACTGAAAATAATCCTGCACAACCAGCAGGCGGGCCGGCTGGTAAATAAAGCCCAACCAATTAACCTAAACTAAACACATATGCAACTAATAAACAGAAAAGGGGGAAAAGGGATCAGTGGCAGCTAGTAGGCCGGTGACGACGACCGCCAAGCGCCACCCGAACAGGAAGGGGAGCCACCTTCGGTCGGAGCCGTGACACTGGTGGGATATACGCTGCACTGGCTAGATAGAACAGCACACTCCGAAGACGAGGGTGGTCTGTGTATATTAGTAAACAACAGCTGGTGCACGAAATCTAAGGAAGTCTCTAGATTTTGCTCGCCTGAAGTGGAGTATCTCATGATAGTGTTCATCTATATTTTGTGTGGCTGTTTATTTACCACCACAGACGGATGCTGGCACTAAGACTGCACTCAGTCAGCTGTATAAGGTAATAAGCAAACAGGAAACTGCTCACCCAGAAGCGGCGCTTCTAGTGGCCGGGGACTTTAATGCAGGGAAACATTAATCCATTTTACCTCATTTCTATCAGCATGTTATATGTCAACCAGAGGGGTAAAAAATTATAGATCACCTTTACGGCACACACAGAGACGCATACAAAGCTCTCCCTCGCCCTCCTTTGGCAAATCTGACCATAATTCTATCCTCCTGATCCCTGCCGACAAGCAAAAACTAAAGCAGGAAGCACCAGTGACTCGGTCTATTAAAAAGCAGTCAGATAAAGCAGATGCTAAACTACAGGACTGTTTTGCTAGCACAGACAGGAACATGTTCCGGGATTCTTCCAATGGCATTGAGGAGTACACCACATCAGTCACTGGCTTTATCAATAAGTGCATCGAGGAAGTCGTCCCCACAGTGAAAGTACATACATAGCCCAACCAGAAGCCATGGATTACAGACAACATTCACACTGAGCTAAAGTGTAGGTGCAGAACTCTAACCTGGAAGCTTATAAGAAATCCTGCTATGCCCTGCGACGAACCATCAGACAGGCAAAGCGCCAATAAAGGACTAAAATTGAATCATACTACACCGGCTCCGATGCTCGTCGGGTGTCGCAGGGCCTGTAAACTATTACAGACTACAAACGGAAGCACAGACGCGAGCTGTCAAGTGACACGAGCCTACCAGATGAGCTAAATCACTTCTATGCTCGCTTCAAGGCAAGCAACACTGAGGCAACACTGAGGTAGCCGATGTGAGTAAGGCCGCTGGCAAGGCATGTGCTGACCAACTGGCAGGTGTCTTCACTGACATTTTCAACATGTCCCTGATCGAGTCTGTAATACCACCGTGTTTCAAGCAGACCACCATAGTCTCTGTGCCCAAGAACACGAAGGCAACCTGCCTAAATGACTACAGACCCATAGCACTCAAGTTCGTAGCCGTGAGTGCTAGGCTGGTAATGGCTCACATCAACACCATTATCCCCGAAACCCTAGACCCACTCCAATTTGCATAACGCTCAAACAGATCCACAGATGATGCAATCTCTATTGCACTCCACACTGTCCTTTCCCACCTGGACAAAAGAAACACCTACGTGAGAATACTATTCATTGAGTACAGCTCAGCATTCAACACCATAGTGCCCTCAAAGCTCATCACTAAGCTAAGGATCCTGGGACTAAACACCTCCCTCTGCAGCTGGATCCTGGACTTCCTGACGGGCCGCACAGAGGTGGTAAGGGTAGGTAGCAACACATCTGCCACACTGATCCTCAATACTGGAGCACCTCAGGGGTGTGTGCTCAGTCCCCTCCTGTACTTCCTGTTCACCCACGACTGCATAGCCAGACACGACTCCAATACCATAATTAAGTTTGCAGACGACAAAACAGTGGTAGGCCTGATCACCGACAACGACGAGACAGCCTATGGGGAGACACCTGGCCAGGTGGTACCAGAATAACAACCTATCCCTCAATGTAATCAAGACAAAGGAGATGATTGTGGACTACAGGAAAAGGAGGACCGACGACGCCCTCATTCTCATCGAGGGGGCTGTAGTGGAGCAGGTTGAGAGCATCAAGTTCCTTGGTGTCCACATCACCAACCAACTTGAATGGTCCAAACACACCAAGATAGTCGTGAAAACCTTTCCCCCCCAGGAGACTGAAAAGATTTGGCATGGGTCCTCAGATCCTCAAAAGGTTCTACAGCTGCAACATCTGCCTGGTATGGCAACTGCTCTGCCTCCAACCGCATGGCACTACAGAGGGTAGTGCGAACAGCATAGTACATCACTGGGGCTAAGCTGCCAGCCATCCAGGACTTCTACACCAGGTGGTGTCAGAAGAAGTCCCTCAAAATTGTAAAAAGACCCCAGCCACCGCAGTCAAAGACTGCTCTCTCTTCTACCACATGGCAAATGGTACTGGAGCACCAAGTCTTGATGCAAGAGGCTTCTAAACAGCTTTCACCCCCAAGCCATAAGACTCCTGAACCGGTAATCAAATGGCTACCCGGACCATCTGCATTGTGTGTCCCCTCCCCCAACCCCTCTTTTTACGCTGCTGCTACACTCTGTTTATCATCTATGCATAGTCACTTTAACTATACCTACATGTACATATTACCTTAATTAGCCCGACTATCCGGTGCCCCCACACATGGACTCTGTACCCCTGTATACAGCCTCGCTACTGTTATTTTCACTGTCAGTTTACTGTTTTTTAAATGTCTTTACCGATCTATTGTTTACCTAATACCTATTTTTTACTTAAAAATTGCACTGTTGGTTAGGGCTTGGAAGTAAGCATTTCACTGTGAGGTCTACACCTGTTGTATTTGGCACACGTGACAAATACACTTTGATTTGATTTGATTTGAATTGGGGCCAGCAATGGTCATGATATATCCTGGTCTGGTTAGGCACACCTGATGTCTGATCCTAGTACTACAATCAACTTGACTGGATGCTCCAGGAGAAAAATTCCCTCAAAACACCTGCTGATCAGAAGAAATCTGCAGTTCCAAAAACATGAAATCAATCATTTATAAACACGATTCTTACTGATAGGATACTGATAGGAGAGTTAAGAGCACATCGCTTTGATTGATTACATTTCTCCCTGCATATGCAATGCTGATTTGCATTTTAGTGCTGGAATAATGTACTTTAGCACCTGTGGTGAGGGAAAACTTATTTCAGTTGAAGGCAGACACACACACACACACACACACACACACACACACACACACACACACACACACACACACACACACACACACACACACACACACACACACACACACACACACACACACACACACACACACACACACACACACACACACACACACACACACACACACACACACACACACACACACACACACACACACACACACACACACACACACACACACACACACACACACACACACACACACACAGCATCTTCCATTTAGTGGAGATTAACTCATTTAAATTAGACTGTGATTAGAGATACACTGGGGCTGAGAAAGACACCAGGAGACTTAAAAACATCTCTTTGACTTAACCACAAACACACCACACACACCTCTGCTCTCTTCTCTCCTTTCTTATCTCCCCATCTGTGTGAGCCAGAACCACAAACACAGCAGGAGAGACTGAGATGGGGAGTTGGGTGGATCATAGATCCTCATTGAGGAGGGATTGGTTCTCTGTATCTAATGTGTTTCTGTTGTAATTATTCCTCTGATGGGATTTTGCCCTTGAAGCATAGCTCTATGTGTATAATCACTGTTCTGAGACCAGTTGATGCCATGGTTAATGGAGAGGATATACAATAATGTAATGCATTCATAATCAATTAACGAGCACAAATTAAACATGTTCTGTAGCGTTGCAACCTTACCTTGTCGTCAAGTTTCCTGGCACTGAAAGAAAGTTCCACATAATCATCATTCCCTGTCAGCTCCTCGGCGGTGACCTGCAGGTACATAACACACACCTGGATCTAATATTCACACACACCTGGTTCTAATATTCACACACCTGGTTCTAATATTCAAACACAACTGGTTATAATATTCACACACCTGGTTCTAATATTCACACACACCTGGTTCTAATATTTACACACACCTGGATCTAATATTCACACACCTGGATCTAATATTCACACACCTGGTTCTAATATTCACACACAACTGGTTCTAATATTCACACAACTGGATCTAATATTCACACACACCTGGATCTAATATTCACACACACCTGGATCTAATATTCACACACACCTGGTTCTAATATTCACACACATGGTTCTAATATTCACACACACCTGGATCTAATATTCACACACAACTGGTTCTAATATTCACACACACCTGGATCTAATATTCACACACACCTGGTTCTAATATTCACACACCTGGTTCTAATATTCACACACACCTGGATCTAATATTCACACACAACTGGTTCTAATATTCACACACCTGGTTCTAATATTCACACACACCTGGATCTAATATTCACACACACCTGGTTCTAATATTCACACACACCTGGATCTAATATTCACACACACCTGGTTCTAATATTCACACACCTGGATCTAATATTCACACACAACTGGTTCTAATATTCACACACACCTGGTTCTAATATTCACACACCGCTGGTTCTAATATTCACACACACCTGGATCTAATATTCACACACACCTGGTTCTAATATTCACAAACACCTGTATCTAATATTCACACACACCTGGATCTAATATTCACACACAACTGGTTCTAATATTCACACACATGGTTCTAATATTCACACACACCTGGTTCTAATATTCACACACCTGGATCTAATATTCACACACACCTGGTTCTAATATTCACACACCTGGTTCTAATATTCACACACCTGGTTCTATTATTCACACACACCTGGATCTAATATTCACACACACCTGGATCTAATATTCACACACACCTGGTTCTAATATTCACACACCTGGTTCTAATATTCACACACACCTGGTTCTAATATTCACACACACCTGGTTCTAATATTCACACACACCTGGTTCTAATATTCACACACACCCTGGTTATAACCAGAAACCAGAACAAAGTTCTGTTTATGAATGAAATAGTGAACTTGTAATCATTGTAGTAAAACGCATGATAGGCATATTGTCTTTCATATTTGGAGTTCATAAATTGCTTGTATTGTTCTGTACCTGCCTCCAGATTCATATGTATTTGTCAACTGTTTAGATATGAAATACTGTGGAATCACTCCTCATCTGGTCTAATATAAGTCCTATTGACACTGATGTTAGTTTCTTTCTGCTGGGAGCTCGTTTTTCATAATGACCTTGAGATACCGCTCTATTTAGTTCTCTCTTTATATAGAACTATTGTGTGTGTGTGTGTGTGTGTGTGTGTGTGTGTGTGTGTGTGTGTGTGTGTGTGTGTGTGTGTGTGTGTGTGTGTGTGTGTGTGTGTGTGTGTGTGTGTGTGTGTATACGTGTGCGTGTGCGTGTGCGTGTGTGTGTGTGTGTGTGTGTGTTTGTGTGATTTACACTATTAAGAATGCCTTGATACCTTTGTTAAAATAGGTTATTTTCCATGCATAAGCAAACAGGCAATGTGCTTCAGAAACAAAACAATATGTATGTTCATCTCAAACAGACACATGCATGCATATCTATTTGTTAAGTTCAGATGCTACTCTACACCAAACTCAGAAAGTGTAAAAAATAACTCCCGTATCTGAATTAAAGTTTGCCTGGTCACATTTGAATTTAGATTAGGTGGTAGGCTTCTCAAATCAAATCAAATCAAATTGTATTGGTCACAGACACCTGATTAGCAGATGTTATTGCGGGTGTAGCATAATGCTTGTGCTTCTATCTCCGATAGTGCAGTAATATCTAACAAGTAATATATAACAAATTACACAACATATACCCAATACACACAAATGGAATGAATTAAGACTATATACATACAGACGAGCGATGTCAGAGCGGAACGGACTAAGATCCAGTAGAATAGTATAGAAAACAGTATATACATATGAGATGAGTAATGCTAGTTAAAATGTAAACATTATTAAGTGAATGAGATACCGTAGAATAGTATAGAATACAGTATATACAAATGAGATGAGTAATGCAAGTTAAAATGTAACCATTATTAAGTGAATGAGATACCGTAGAATAGTATAGAATACAGTATATACAAATGAGATGAGTAATGCAAGTTAAAATGTAAACATTATTAAGTGAATGAGATACCGTAGAATAGTATAGAATACAGTATATACAAATGAGATGAGTAATGCCAGATATGTAAACATTATTAGTTTTCCATTCCTTAAAGTGGCCAGTGATTTCTAGTCTATAACTATAGGCAGCAGCCTCTAATGTGCTAGTGATGGCTGTTTAACAGTCTGATGGCCTTGAGATAGAAGCTGTTTTTCAGTCTCTCGGTCCCCGCTTTGATGCACCTGTATTGACACATTCTGGATGATAGCGGGGTGAACAGGCAGTGGCTCGGGTGGTTGTTGTCCTTGGTGATCTTTTTGGCCTTCCTGTGACATCGGGTGCCGTAGGTGTCCTGGAGGGCGGGTAGTTTGCCCCCGGTGATGCGTTGGTGATGCGTTGGGCAGACCTCTCCCTCTGGAGAGCCTTGCGGTTGCGGGCGGTGCAGTTGCCATACCAAGCGTTGATACAGCCCGACTGGATGCTTTCAATTGTGCATCTGTAAAAGTTTGTGAGGGTTTTAGTTTTAGTCCTGAGGTTGAAGAGGCGCTGTTGCGCCTTCTTCACCACACTGTCTGTGTGGGTGGTCCATTTCAGTTTGTCAGTGATGTGTACGCCAAGGAACTTGAAGCTTTCCACATTCTCCACTGCTGTCCCGTCGATGTAGATAGGGGGGTGCACCCTCTGCTGTTTCCTGAAGTTGTTCCCTTTGTTTTGTTGATGTTGAGTGAGAGGTTGTTTTCCAGGCACCACACTCCCATAGTCCACACCTCCTCCCTGTAGACTGTCTCATCATTGTTGGTAATTAAGTCTACTAGTGTTGTGTTGTCTACAAACTTGATGATTGAGTTGGATGCGTGCTTGGCCATGCAGTCATGGGTGAACAGGGAGTACAGGAGGGGGCTGAGCACGCACTCACCCTTGTTGAGGATCAGCGGAGTGGAGGTGATGTTTCCTACCTTTACCACCTGGGGGCGGCCCGTCAGGAAGTTCAGGACCCAGTTGCACAGGACGGGGTTCAGACCAGGACCTCAAGCTTAATGACGAGCTTGGAGGGTACTATGGTGTTGAATGCTGAGCTGTAGTCAATAAACAGCATTCTTACACAGGTATTCCTCTTGTCCAGATTGGATAGGGCAGTGTGCAGAGTGATGGCGATTGCATCGTCTGTGGATCTATTGGGGCAGTAAGCAAATTGAAGTGGCTCTAGGGTGGTAGGTAAGGTAGAGGTGAAATGATCCTTGACTAGTCTCTCAAATCACTTCGTGATGAGTAATGATTAGTTACCTTTGCTGTGCTTTAGACAGACAGACAGACAGACAGACAGACAGACAGACAGACAGACAGACAGACAGACAGACAGACAGAAAGCTAGAGAGAGAGAGGGAGCTAGGTGACAGACAGGGGCCTTACCATGATGAAGGACTTGCTCACTGTGCTGCCCTGTTTGAGCAGTGGTTTGGTGAGCTTCCTCTGGGACACAATCTGTTTGGAGAGAGATAAGAGGTGAGACTCCCCTGACTCGGTGCCTCACATCAACAACACAGCAACTCAGGAGAACCAGAGGGGGGAAACTGGGACGAGGGAATCACCGGCAGTCAAAAATAAAGAAATAAAAAAATGAAGAGTTTTGCACAAATGTCTGAAGGAAAAGAGAGTGTGGTGGTATAGGGTGAGGTTGGGGAGTTCTGACGAGAAGTTTTGCCATAAACACATGCTGGAAAGATGCCATAAAATAATTGGATGCTGTGAGGCTTTCCACATTATGCAAGTAATATGCAATGTAAGAGTCTTTGTAAAGGTTCAAAGCCCTCTCAGTAAATTCTCAATGCTGGAATTTTTGCATGGTACAGTAGGTCTATTGGATGATTTTGAGAATAAAATATGAAGTCAAACTGTAGAAATACAGTAAAACCCCTTGGCGAATACTATTCACAATATAAGGTGTTTCTAAATGATGCCTCTTATTTGCATTGAGATGTGCCCACAGTCCCACCGTCTCCTTGTAGATACAACAGAGTGGAACAAAATGAACAGCTCATCCATTAGAACATCTCCCAGGAGTCAGAGGGAAAAGACAGAGAGATAGAGAGAGAGAGAGAGAGAGAGAGAGAGAGAGAGAGAGAGGGGGGGAGAGAGGAAGGCAGAGAGTGGTACTTTGAAACTTGGATCAAACTCAAACTAAATACTGCAATTCATAACACATGAAATTAGTTTCTGGAGAATTCCTCAGTACAACTAGATGAAGATAGCAGGGCCTATGAACCATGTGTCAGCAGTGGTGGGGAAGAATCATTTGCTGTTGGCATAGACACACAATAATACCAGAGAGAGGCTCAGAAGGCTCAAACATTCCAGGCCCGCTGTCGTACCGGACGCCAACTGTTTCAGCCGACAGCTGCATGTATAGCAAAACACTCTTAATGAAAGTCTGGGGGATTATTTCATTACGTGCCTTATCGTTATTTGCACGTGGCATGTCATTTTATTGGAGACTGACTGTATGCAAACGTTACAGAGAGCTAATTTTTGCCGGTGAAAAGGGTTGATATAAAAACACACTACACTGCCCGACCAACTGCCACTAAACCACTTAACTCGCTTGTTTTTTTTACGTTACAGGAAATGACCCGTGCAGAGAGGGAGGGTGAGAGGTAGGTGTTGTCTTTCTTGAGTAAACAGTCTCACTGGGTCTACTAAAAAGCCTCTGCTAACTGCTTTTAATGGTCTCTAAGTTCAGCTCGGTCCAGCATTAGCACTTAGCACTTAGCATTGTGTCAGAGATAGCGTGTCGGAGTTAGTGTGGCATTGCCGTGAGAACACACCTGTCCCAGTGTGCACTCCATGGCCCCCAGAAAGTCAGCCTCCTTGATGCCGTTGTGATTGCTGCTGATGTCATAGAGCTCGTAACGTAGCCGCTGTACTTCCTCAAAGTAAAAGTCCACGGTGAAGACTTTAGAAAAGGTGGGGCTTATGGAGCTACGGATCACCTCTGTCCTGTCAACCTGCAGAGAGAGAGAGAGAGAGTGCCCAGTGGGTTTATTCCATTGGAGGCTCCTCAGAGGAGGACGGGGAGGACCATCATCCTCATTGAATTTCAGAAATAAATAAAATAGAGAAAACATCTAAAAAGTTATCACTTTAAACTAAATATATTCACGTCACCAAATAATTAATTAAAATACACTGTTTGCAATGAAGGTCTACAGTAGCCTCAACAGCACTCTGTAGGGTAGCACCATGGTGTAGACGGAGGACAGCTTGCTTCCGCCCTCCTCTGTATACATTGACTACAAAACAAAACCTACGGAACCACCCGCCCTACCACTTCTCCTTCACCCAAATCCAGACAGATGATGTTCTGAAAGAACTGCAAAATCTGGATCCCTACAAATCAGCTGGGCTAGACAATCTGGACCCTCTCTTTCTAAAATAATCTGCCGAATTGTTGCAACCACTATTACTAGCCTATTCATCCTCTCTTTTGTATCCTCTGAGATCCCCAAAGACTGGAAAGCTGCCCTCCCCTCTTCAAAGGGGGAGACACTCTAGACCCAAACTGTTATAGACCTACAGTGGGGAGAACAAGTGTTTGATACACTGACGATTTTGCAGGTTTTCCTACTTACAAAGCATGTAGAGGTCTGTAATTTTTATCATAGGTACACTTCAACTGTGAGAGACAGAATCTAAAACAAAAATCCAGAAAATCACATTGTATGATTTTTAAGTAATTAATTAGCATTTTATTGCATGAGATAAGTATTTGATCACCTACTAACCAGTAAGAATTCCGGCTCTCACAAACCTGTTTTTCTTTAAGAATCCCTCCTGTTCTCCACTCATTACCTGTATTAACTGCACCTGTTTGAACTCGTTACCTGTATAAAAGACACCTGTCCACACACTCAATCAAACAGACTCCAACCTCTCCACAATGGCCAAGACCAGAGAGCTGTGTAAGGACATCAGGGATAAAGATCTGCACAAGGCTGGGATGGGCTACAGGACAATAGACAAGCAGCTTGGTGAGAAGGCAACAACTGTTGGCTCAATTATTAGAAAATGGAAGAAGTTCAAGATAACGGTCAATCACCCTCGGTCTGGGGCTCCAAGCAAGATCTCACCTCGTGGGGCATCAATGATCATGAGGAAGGTGAGGGATCAGCCCAGAACTATATGGCAAGACCTGGTCAATGACCTGAAGAGAGCTGGGACCACAGTCTCAAAGAAAATCATTAGTAACACACTACGCCGTCATGGATTAAAATCCTGCATCGCACGCAAGGTCCCCCTGCTCAAGCCAGCGCATGTCCAAGGCCCGTCTGAAGTTTGCCAATGACCCTCTGGATGATCCAGAGGAGGATTGGGAGAAGGTCATGTGGTCTGATGAGACAAAAATAGAGCTTTTTGGTCTAAACTCCACTCGCCGTGTTTGGAGGAAGAAGAAGGATGAGTACAACCCCAAGAACACCATCCAAATCGTGAAGCATGGAGGTGCAAAGGGGACAAGACGACTGCACCGTATTGAGGGGAGCATGGATGGGACCATGTATCGCGAGATCTTGGCCAACAACCTCCTTCCCTCAGTAAGACCATTGAAGATGGGTCATGGCTGGGTCTTCCAGCTTGACAACGACCCGAAACACACAGCCAGGGCAACTAAGGAGTGGCTCCGTAAGAAGCATCTCGAGGTCCTGGAGTGGCCTAGCCAGTCTCCAGACCTGAACCCAATATAAAATCGTTGGAGGGAGCTGAAAGTCCGTATTGCACAGCGACAGCCCCGAAACCTGAAGGATCTGGAGAAGGTCTGTATGGAGGAGTGGGCCAAAATCCCTGCTGCAGTGTGTGCAAACCTGATCAAGAACTACAGGAAACACATGATCTCTGTAATTGCAAACAAAGGTTCTGTACCAAATATTAAGTTCTGCTTTTCTGATGTCTCAAATACTTATGTCATGCAATAAAATGCAAATGAATTACTTAAAAAGCATACAATGTGATTTTCTGGATTTTGTTTTAGATTCCGTCTCTCACAGTTGAAGTGTACCTATGATAAAAATGACATACATCTACATGCTTTGTAAGGAGGAAAACCTGCAAAATCGGCAGTGAATCAAATACTTGTTCTCCCCACTGTATATCCATCCTGCCCTGCCTTTATAAAATATTCAAAAGTCAAGTTAATTAACAGATCACCGACCATTTCGAATCCCACCGTACCTTCTCCACTATTCAATCTGGTTTCCGTGCTGGTCAGGGGCGCACCTCAGCTACGCTCAAGGTCCTAAACGATATCATAACCGCCATCGATAAAATACAGTACTGTGCAGCCTTCTTCATCGAAGTTTGTGAGAGCTTTTGGTGACAAGCCAAATTTCTTTAGCCTCCTAAGGTTGAAGAGGCGATGCTGCGCCTTCTTCACGATGCTGTCTGTGTGGGTGGACCAATTCAGTTTGTCTGTGATGTGTACGCCGAGGAACTTAAAACTTACTACCCTCTCCACTACTGTCTCATCGATGTGGATAGGGGGTTGCTCCCTCTGCTGTTTCCTGAAAGCCACAATCATCTCCTTTGTTTTGTTGACGTTGAGTGTGAGGTTATTTTCCTGACACCACACTCCGAGGGCCCTCACCTCCTCCCTGTAGGCATTGTTGGTAATCAAGCCTACCACTGTAGTGTCTTCCGCAAACCTGATGATTGAATTGGATGCGTGCTTGTGATTGTTCCTGTCTCTGTGTTTGCTCCAGATAGGGCTGTTTTGGTTTTTCACATTTCTTGGTTTTGTTAGTTTATTCATGTATAGTGTCTATATTAAAGAACCATGAATAGTTACCACGCTGCGTTTTGGTCCTCCTCTCCTTCGACACAAGAAAACCGTTACACCAGGTTCATATATTAATGTGTTGATTTGTTATTATGCATGCCTGCATCCTGGGAGAAGGGGAGTGTGTACTTACGTTTTGCCCTGCGTGCTCGTGCTCAAATCATTTTGATGCACTGAGAGAGGTAGGCACGCTTTTTCTGTCTTCAGAAAAGTTTGATTCTTTTAAGTACAAAGTCATACACACAGTGTTTTGTTCATGAATAATGATGTATATTTAGAGGTTACTCATAAGTGGATGGTATTGTTAAGATGCACTTGTAATTGTAGTTTTTAGGATGATATCAACATTCTGAATTCAACATGTGGTTAATAGCTAGCTAAGGTATTAGCAGGCTATTGTATGTGTGAACGATGGCTAGCTCCTCGAATGATCCCAGTCCCTCCTATTGTGCATCTGTTGTAGAAAGAGGCGACGATTCTCAGAACATATGTGTTCTACAAATGTTTTATTTCCTTTTGGATGCAGGTATGTGGTTTTATCTATGTAAAATATGTTATGTATAATAAGGAGAGAGTGTATTAATTTTTGTATTCAAAAATAATTTTGATGCACTGAGAGAGAAAGAGGCGACGATTCAGAACATATGTGGTCTACAAATGTATTTTTTCCTTTTGGATGCAGAGAGTCAGTTCTGCTTGATTAAAACTACCTGGTCTCCAAAGTCCACGTCTATAGTCTCAATCAACCAACACAATGCAGTGTTACAGCAGTGCAGTATAGCACCGGTTACATTCGCGTCCGATCAGTGGTATATTCATTCTGTTGAAAAAATATATTAAACGGAACAAAATGGGGATAAACATACTTGAATCTGTCCAAAGGAAACTGTTTGCAACTGTTGGACTAATTACAACACCCTAGATCCGCTAGATGAAGGCAAGAGTGTGCAAGGAGGTATTTAATGTGTCTCTGTCTGTCATCCAATTACTCAAATTTCTTGCAACCTTTGCTCTTCAAAACTTCAATTCATAGGCTAGGTTGTAGCAACCTCATGATGGGTATGGGGATAATTAGAGCATCATGTAGTAGCCTAAACCTATTGCTGTTACATTGCGCTAGGTGAATGGAATGTGAATGACAGGCAGCAGGTAGCAAGTGGTTAGAGGGTTGGACTTGTAACTGAAAGGTTGGAAGATCAAATCCCAGAGCTGACAAGGTAAAAATCTGCCATTCTGCCTGAACAAGGCAGTTACCCACTGTTCCTAGGCTGTCATTGAAAATAAGAATTTGTTCTTTACTGACTTGCTTAGTTAAAATAAAATCCAATATGCTACAATAGAAATAAGGCCATGCTCATAAAAATATATATTGTCCTCCCTCATCTTAAATAGCACCGACTGCCACTGGTATATTCTGATAGTGTTTGTCTGAGGGGAGATGGACACAATGAAGAAATAATGATATCTATTGATATTTTAATGTTGCATTTTTTTTGGTTCAGCAATTTAGCTTCAGGCAGGCTTTAATTGGCTGCTGAGAGGTCTTTCTTGGCAGTGCCATCTGGCTGTTAAGTAGAAGTATTGAGATCTAGTGCCAGACTAACAGACCTAACAGGCAGTAAGACAGAGAACAATAGAAGGACCTAACAGACAGTAAGACAGAGGACAATAGAAGGACCTAACAGACAGTAAGACAGAACAATAGAATGATCTAACAGGCAGTAAGACAGAGGACAATAGAAGGACCTAACAGGCAGTAAGACAGAGAACAATAGAAGGATCTAACAGGCAGTAAAATAGAGAGCAATAGAAGGATCTAACAGGCAGTAAGACAGAGGACAATAGAAAGATCTAACAGGCAGTAAGACAGAGAACAATAGAAGGATCTATAGTAGAAGAACAGACAGAGAGCAAGCTGCTACTCAGGGAGAAATGCACTTGAATTGAATCAACCACATTTGTCTGTTCTGTGAAACCCCCAGACAAGGAATCCCTCTGGTGCTACTCAGTTTACATTGATCTGGGTTCATGTGTCCAAGATGGTAGCTGTGTTGGTATCAGTCTGTTTCTGGGTGTCAGACTGAACTGAAGTCAGCATTTTACTGGATTCATGATGGCCATTTCAAAGAATGTGTCACTCAATTCTGTTTCCCTTTCAGTTTTATACCATAAGGGATCAATGCTGTGTTCGTACTATAAATTATATCTGCCAACATTGGGTCCCTTGCTCTGTTTTCAAGATTCATTGTGTTATGTCTCAAATCATGTGGTCCCTGATGGTGGAATACAATGGCAACACCAAATAGTCGTCTGTCATTTATCTGCTTTGTCCTGTGCCCTTTTCATGTGCCAGCTTGTGTCAGAGTACAGGTAGTCTCTTGTAATAGCCATGTGTTTCCTATAGAGGGGAATCTAGAGGTCTGGCATGTGGCACAAGGCTAGAGTAAAGGCCTCTCTGTGTTCTAGATCCTCCAAACAATAGAAAGGAAATGTTTTGTTGTTGTTGGACATTTTTGTCCCATTTTCACATGGAATAACCCTTCAATTAATCCATTTGATCCAATGTACCACGTATTAGACATCAGACCACACCTGTCCAACTGCACTGACTTTCAAAACAAACCATTTATTTAACAAAGGGAAAATTGTAATGTACCTAATTGAACAAAATAAACACATTTTCTAAAGGGGACACTTTTGCACTCCATCTCTCCCTGAGAGCAGGCTCTCTCTCTCTCACCGGCTGGTGAAAAGGTTGTGAAAACATAACCAGCCCATTTAGTAGCTCCAGACAGATGTTCCCTGGTCACCATAGCAACATCTGCCTTATTCTCTAGCTCTGGCACCTACCCAGAATGCAACATTGCACAGAAAGAGTAGATAGACATGACCAGATCCCTTCCTAACTCCACAGTGCCAGGATGAACACCTGTTATCAGAACTTCATCCAACATACCGACGGGGAGATCTAGTGAGTCTGTTGAACATCTGGTTGATCACAGTGCACCTTCTTTCAAATTCTGCTCCAGGTGTTTGGTTAAGTTAATGGTGCTCAGTTTATAAGGCCGTTGCATTCATATTCTCCATGGCTGAGTCACAGAGGAGGGAACGAACCTTGGAGCAACAGGTCCATTATGCAGGTCAGGAAGAAGATACAAGAGAGACCAATAGGACAAAGCCTCTGGGTTGAAAGCCAGTAGAATAATGAAAAGTATAGGAACATAGCATTAAAAATATTGCACTCCTATCTTTTTACTTACATCCTCTAGACCAAAGGAGAGGAGAGGAGATTGAACATGATTAGATAACAGAGGAAAAGATGGAGAGGAGAGAGGAAGAGAGGAGGAGAGATGAGTGAGGAGAGGAAGAGAGGAGAGGAGAGAAGGAAGAGAGGAGAGGAGGAGAGAGGAAGAGTGGAAGAGTGGAGAGGAGAGAGGAAGGGAGGAAGAGAGGAGAGAGGAGAAAGGAGAGTGGAGAGAGGAGAGGAGAGAGGAGACAGGGAGAGTGGAAAAGTAGAGAGGGAAGTGAATAAAGGAGAGGAGAATAGAGAGGAAGAGAGGAAGAGAGATGAGAGGAGAGAGAGAGGATAGAGGAGGAGAGATAAGTGAGGAGAGGAAGAGAGGAGGGGAGGAAGAGAGGAGAGAGGAGGAGAGGAGAGATGAGAGGAGACAGGAGAGAGGGCACAGGAGAGAGGAGAGAGGAGAGTGGAGAGAGGAGAGGAGAGAGGAGACAGGAAGAGTGGATAAGTAGAGAGAGGAACAATGTAGAAAGGAGAGCAGAAGAGAGAGGAAGAGAGAAGGAGAGGAAGAGGGGATGAGAGAGGAGAGATGAGAGGAGAGATGAGAGAGGAGAGAGGAGAGGAGAGAGGAGGAGAGATGAGGAAGAGAGGAGAGAGGAGAGGAGGAAGAGAGGAGAGAGGAGAGGAGGAAAGGAGAGAAGAAGAGAGGAGTGAGGAAGGGAGGAAGAGAGGAGAGAGGAGGAGAAGAAGAGAGGAGAGATGAGAGGAGACAGGAGAGAGGACACAGGAGAGAGGAGAGAGGAGAGTGGAGAGAGGAGAGGAGAGAGGAGACAGGAAGAGTGGAAAAGTAGAGAGAGGGAAGTGTTGAAAGGAGAGGAGAGGAGAGATGAGAGAGGAGAGGAGAGAGGAAGGGAGGAAGAGAGGAGAGAGGAGGAGAAGAAGAGAGGAGAGATGAGAGGAGACAGGAGAGAGGACACAGGAGAGAGGAGAGAGGAGAGTGGAGAGAGGAGAGGAGAGAGGAGACAGGAAGATTGGAAAAGTAGAGAGAGGGAAGTGTAGAAAGGAGAGGAGAAGAGAGAGGAAGAGAGATGAGAGGAGAGAGAGACGAGAGGAGATGAGAGATGAGAAGATAGAGGAGGAGAGATAAGTGAGGAGAGGAAGAGAGGAGAGGAGGAAGAGGAGAGAGAAGAGGAGGAAAAGAGGAGAGAGGAGATGAGAAGAGAGGAAGAGTGGAAGAGTGGAAGAGTGGAAGAGAGGAGAGGAGAGGAGAGGAGAGAAAGAGAGGAGAATAGAGGAGAGAGGAAGAGTGGAGAGGAGAGAGGAAGGGAGGAAGAGAGGAGGAGAGGAAGAGAGGAGAGATGAGAGGAGACAGGAGAGAGGACACAGGAGAGAGGAGAGAGGAGAGTGGAGAGAGGAGAGGAGAGAGGAGACAGGAAAAGTGGAAAAGTAGAGAGAGGGAAGTGTAGAAAGGAGAGGAGAGGAGAGATGAGAGAGGAGGGGAGAGAGGAGAGGAGGGAGATATGAGAGGAGACAGGAGAGAGGACACGGGAGAGAGGAGAGAGGAGAGTGGAGACAGGAGAGGAGAGAGGAGACAGGAAGAGTGGAAAAGTAGAGAGAGGAAAAATGTAGAAAGGAGAGGAGAAGAGAGAGGAAGAGAGAAGGAGAGGAAGAGAGGATGAGAGATGAGAGGAGAGATGGGAGAGGAGAGCAGAGAGGAGGAGAGATGAGAGAGGAGAGGAGAGAGGAGGGGAGAGAAGGAGAGGAGAGTGGAAGAGAGGAGAAGAGTGACGAGTAAGAGAGGGGAGGAAGAGAGGAGCTAGGAAGAGAGGAAAAGAGGAGAAGAGATGAGAGGAGAGAGGAAGAGAGGAAGATAGGAGACGAGAGAGGAAGAGAGGATAAGAAGAGAGTGTGAGAGATGAGAGGAGAAGGGAGAGAGGAAGAGTGTAGAGGAGAGAGTAAGAGATGAGGAGCAGGGTCTCTAAAATGAAGATAGGGAGAGAGGAGAGGAGGAGCAGGGTCTCTAAGATGAAGAGAGAGAGAGGAGAGGAGGAGCAGGGTCTCTTAGATGAAGAGAGAGAGAGGAGAGGAGGAGCAGGGTCTCTAAGATGAAGAGAGAGAGAGGAGAGGATGAGCAGGGTCTCTTAGATGAAGAGAGAGAGAGGAGAGGAGGAGCAGGGTCTCTAAGATGAAGAGAGAGAGAGGAGAGGAGGAGCAGGGTCTCTTAGATGAAGAGGGAGAGGAGGAGCAGGGTCTCTAAGATGAAGAGAGGGAGAGAGGAGAGGAGGAGCAGGGTCTCTAAGATGAAGAGAGGGAGAGAGGAGAGGAGAGGAGGAGCAGGGTCTCTAAGATGATCAGGGGGAGAGGAGAGGAGGAGCAGGGTGTCTAAGATGAAGAGAGGGAGAGAGGAGAGGAGAGGAGAGGAGGAGCAGGGTCTCTAAGATGAAAAGAGGGAGAGAGGAGAGGAGAGGAGAGGAGGGGCAGGGTCTCTAAGATGAAGAGAGGGAGAGAGGAGAGGAGAGGAGAGGAGGAGCAGGGTCTCTAAGATGATCAGGGGGAGAGGAGAGGAGGAGCAGGGTGTCTAAGATGAAGAGAGGGAGAGAGGAAAGGAGAGGAGGAGATATGGGAAAAGAAAGGAGGGTCTACTTTGACAAGAGAAGTTATTCCACCATGCGTGTTAACACCCAAACATACAGTAGCTCAGATAATTGCATTTCTCAGACAAGCCTGTTAAAAGGCTGCTCTCTAAAAATACACTTTTTCCGAGTACTTCTGGTGCGGTGAAGCTTAATGACTCTACCACACTTCAGCCTCATTGTTGTGTTGCCATGGTGCCAACATTGATATGAGGAGGGAGAGAGACCTGATTTTACAGCAAGCACTTCAGACGGCCCAAAAATGTTAAGCGACTGTCCCAGAGGTATCTCCCTGAAACCCAGCGGGACCAACCAGGCTCCAACGCTGTCTGGAATGGATGCAGAGGGAGGGTGAGAGCGAGAGATGTGTATATATTTTTCTCTCACGTCTCTCATCTTTCTCTCCCTTCTTCAACATAGGTCCGTGACCCACACAGAATAACCAACCAAGCCCATATTAGCATCCCACATTTCTCCTCAGTTCCTCCTCTTCACTCATCCCATTGGTGGCCACTGGGTTTGATTTCATTCATATCACATAATATAATTCAATATTATTTCACATTCCCACCTCCACATTAGGCAGTCAGAGCGCAGGCTGCGGGTTAGAGGTAGTTTCCCTGAGGCTAATCAACGTTAGCCTTTTCTCATATGACTCTCGTTCAGAATGGAGGACCCACAGGGGCACACGGTGGAGCTGGGAAATGCCACCCTGCATACATTACCATTTCAACCTTCTCTGTGCTCCGCAGCTACAATAATTATCCTCTTCATTAGTTTGTCATTTTAAAGGCTAAGTGGAGTATAATGTAATTGCTCATATGAACCACTACAGGTAACAGATGACCCTAGATAACTGTAAATAACTGACCATCATGAGATCAAAACAGTTAGTGATAGTCCCACCAACTAGTTTATAAACTAGGGCTTCTCAGAAACCTTCAGAAACATCTAAATGATTTCTTAAACCTTTGAAACTGGAACCTGTAGGACAAATGTTCCCACTTTGGCTGTACTGCTTCATCAGGATGCCAATATCCTGTCTGTTCATCGTCACATTACAGACAGGGATGTCTGAATGGGTTCACAGACACGCCTCCTACATCAGATAGTGTAACTTAATGCTCCAGAGGTGATTACACTGCTCACAAATGATTAGGCTCTTTTCACCATCGCAATAACGCTTTTCTAGATGTGACGAAATGGGAGAGAGAGAGGCAGAAGCTACTGTTTGTTTGTTTGTGTGTGTGTGTGTGTGTGTGTGTGTGTGTGTGTGTGTGTGTGTGTGTGTGTGTGTGTGTGTGTGTGTGTGTGTGTGTGTGTGTGTGTGTGTGTGTGTGTGTGTGTGCTACAATTACTGATGGAAAGCAAACTTACGAACGCAAAAGAGATGTTCAGCTCATGCCAACATCTGGTGCAGAAGAGTCAAGCTGAGTGGAGACAAGTGTACACTTCACAGGAGTCAAAGCCAGCACTTTGACAAGTGTACACTTCACAGTAACCCAAGACCTCCACTTTACAGAAATCAGAACAACATCGTATTATTGCTGCATATACAGTAATTCTGCTATTCAACAATGAGACCAATGAGTGATGTTAGAAGTGCCACCCACAACAACATGTATTAGTCTGGTTACCCAGAATACAGTTCAAATGGGTAGTCAAGGAGTCAAACCAATACGGTTCTTTTCTCAAGGTAGGACCTGGTGCTATACCGTATTCTACGATATATCGGTATTGATGCACGGACCGGCTTGGGTTTTTACTTTACCTTCTATAACGGTATTTGAATGTTTGGTTTGTTAAATGTTAAACACAGTGTGTAACGTCCATTTTTATAGTTTATTTCGCTACTTGAGTCATCTCTCTCTCCATGCAGCTTTCCACACAGACCTAGCCCTGCCCCCTGTCACCCTGTCACGCATTTGTTGTTCCTCGACCAGGGGACACGTGTTCAGTCTGCATGGTCAATGCAGCACATGCAACAATGTTGATGACAACGATGCTGTTTTCACTTTGCTTCTTTATATAAATCCACTAGTGTTTTATAATTATACTATTGTTTTCTGTTTCTTATATCTGCAAACAGCTAGTTTGTATTTTTATTAGAAAGTTGGGGCTAAATTATGTTAGCCTCTAATGCTAATCGCTCTTTAGCTGGCTAGCTAGTTAATAAATGTACTGAATCAGAGCAAACGTAATTAGCTGTACTTCCTGATAAAAGCAGTGATGGTTTAGACCTAAATCATCATGTTGTTTGTGCAACAGTATCTTCTAAATCAAAGAGGAATATGCAGAGCATGAATATGTTAGCTACATGAAGTAGCACATAAAATGTAACCAAATATTATAAGGTCTCCTAGGAAACACTTATCTACACATTAGTTCCTACCCTGTCACAATAACTCCTCCCTGGCATTTTCATTCGTTGTCATGTCAAACAACACTGTATTAAAAGTGCCCACAATTATATTCTACCTATACCTCAGGACCTCTGGCAGTCTCTATGGGGGTGCCACTGGGTTCAGACCTCGGGCCGTCTCTCTTCTCTGTATACATCAATGATTCCGCTCTTGCTGCTAGTGATTCTCTGACCTACCACTACGCAGACGACACCATTCTGTATACTTGGCACTTGGCACTTCTTTGAAAACTGTGTTAACTATCCTCCAGACAAGCTTCAATGCCATACAACTCTCCTTCCATGGCCTCCAACTGCTCTTAAATGCAAGCAAAACGAAATGCATGCTCTTCAACCGATCGCTGCCCACACCGACCCGCCCGTCCAGCATCACTACCCTGGACGGTTCTGATCTAGAATATGTGGACAACTACAAATACCTAGGTGTCTGGTTAGACTGTAAACTCTCCTTCCAGACTCACATTAAGCATCTCCAATCCAAAATTAAATCTAGAATCGGCAACAAAGCATCCTTCACTCATGCTGCCAAACATACCCTAGTAAAATTGACTATCCTACCGATCCCTGACTTGGGCGATATCATTTACAAAATAGCCTCCAAAACTCTACTCAGCAAATTGGATGTAGTCTATCACAGTGCCATCCGTTTTGTCACCAAAGCCCCATATACTACCCACCACTGCGACCTGTATGCTCTCCTTGGCTGTCCCTCGCTTCATATCTGTCGCCAAACCCACTGGCTCCAGGTCATCTATAAGTCAATGCTAGGTAAAACCCCGCCTTATCTCAGCTCAATGGTCACCATAGCAGCACCCACCCATAGCATGTGCACGATATTGTTATTTATTTTATTTATTTTGCTCCTTTGCACCCCAGTACTGCTACTTGCACACTCATCTTCTGCACATCTATCACCCCAGTGTTTCATTTGCCATACTGTAACATTTTTGCCACTATGGCCTATTTATTGCCTCACCCCCCTTATCTTACCTCATTTACACACACTGTATATAGACTTTCTCTATTGTATTATTGGCTGTATGTTTGTTTATTCCATGTGTAACTCTGTGTTGTTGTTTGTGTCACACTGCTTTGCTTTATCTTGGCCAGGTCGCAGTTGTAAATTAGAACTTTGTTCTCAACTGGCCTAACTGGTTAAATAAAGGTGAAATAAAATAAAAAAATAGAATTAGAATATTCATTCTATTTCCATGAATAGAATGATTCACTCAAGTGTTTTGCTCTAAATCGCAAGCCAAATCACAATTGCAACATTTGGTTAAAAAGAAGGCCTAGATTGTTTGCCCAGATTGTGCAGCCCAATGTGGCAGTGTGGAAATGATCTCAAATGACTACAGGAAATGCAGAAATTGATAAAAATGCTGAAAATTATTTTTGGTTGAAGATGAAATGAACAGCATAAAACAATGAGAATGGAGAAAGCCCTTTTGAAATCACTTAGAATATATGTGTTGCCAACCTAGAGTCACACACTACCATTAATTCTTAGGGCTGCAATCCCGTTAACGGGATCGATATGACAACAGCCAGTGAAAGTGCAGGGCGCCAAGTTCAAAACAACAGAAATCTCATAATTAAAATTCCTCGAACATACATACATGTATCTTATACCGTTTTAAAGGTAATATTGTTGTTAACCCCACCACAGCGTCCAATTTCAAATAGCACCACAAACGATTATGTTTGGTCACCACCAAGCCACAGAAAAACACAGCCATTTTTGCAGCCAAAGAGTGGAGTCACAAAAAGCACAAATAGAGACAAAATTAAGTTAATGCAACCGCTGTGTCAGATTTCAAAAAAACTTTACGGAAAAAGCAAACAATGCAATAATCTGAGACGGCGCTCAAAAAGATAATAAAATGATCCGCCATGTTGGAGTCAACAGAAACCAGAAATAACGTAAAGATTCCCTTACCTTTTTTATTTTACCTTTATTTAACTCGGCAAGTCAGTTAAAACCTGTTAAGTCTACCCCCTCCTTTTTCGAACATTCTGTTAAAAATATCGCAACTTTTCAGCATCCTGCTACTCATGCCAGGAATATAGTATATGCATATGATTAGTATGTGTAGATAGAAAACACTCTGAAGTTTCTAAAACTGGTTAAATCACGGCTGTGACTATAACAGATCGTGTGTTTCATTGAAAAGCGCAAGAAAAACTGCTCTCTGAAAGCTAAAAATTATTTCCATGCGTCACTTTCATGGGTTGTTAAAAGGGCACAACATTTATTATCGACCTGCATGCAATTCCTACAGATTCCACACGATGTCGCCATTGTCGTCATTTTCAATGGAGTTTTTTCTTGGTAAATCCAACTAACTGGATTTCGTTTCTTCCGGTCTCCACCAGGATGTTTTGAATGTGCACATTGGCAGCCATTGATTTGCAGACGAGGAGCTATTGAATATACATCGCCCTGTAATCATTTTGATAGATTATAAACGTTTACTAATACCTAAAGTTGGATTACAAAAGTATTTCGAAGTGTTTTGTGAAAGTTTATTGTCGACTTTTTTAATTTAAAAAAATGACGCAGCGTTTAAAAATGATGTTTTTTTCTGAATGACACAGCTTCCATAGAAAGCTATTTTGGGTATATATGGACCGATTTAAACAAAAAAAAGACCCAATAGTGATGTTTATGGGGCATATAGGAGTGCCAAGAAAGAAGCTCGTCAAAGGTAATGAATGTTTTATATTTTATTTCTGCGTTTTGTGTAGCGCCGGATAAGCAAAGTCTTTGTTTACGTCGCATTCAGGCATTTTGAGGTGTTGCATGCTATCAGATAATAGCTTCTCATGCTTTCGCCGAAAAGCATTTTAAAAATCTGACTTGTTGGCTAGGTTCACAACGAGTGTAGCTTTAATTCAATACCCTGCATGTGAATTTTGATTAAGGTTTGAGTTTTAACGAGTACATTTAGCATTTAGCGTAGTGCATTTGCATTTCCAGCTGTCTACTTGAGACATCTGCGTCTCAAGTAGGAGCAAGAAATTAAGAACAAATTCTTATTTTCAATGACAGCCTAGGACCAATGGGTTAACTGCCTGTTCAGGGGCAGAACGACAGATTTGTACCTTGTCAGCTCGGGGGTTTGAACTTGCAACCTTCCGGTTACTAGTCCAACGCTCTAACCACTAGGCTACCCTGCCACTACCCTTTGATGATCTTCATCTGAATGCACTCCCAGGAATCCTAGTTCCACAATAAATGCTTGATTTGCTCGATAATGTCCATTATTTATGTCCAAGTAGCTACTTTTGTTAGGGCTCAGGTATACAAATCCAAACACTCGTGCAGGTCCCGCATAACTTCGGACAAAAACTTCAAAAAGTTATATTGCAGGTCTTAGAAACATTTCAAACTAAGTATAGAATCAATCTTTAGGATGTTTTTATCATAAATCTTCAATAACGTTCCAACCGGAGAATTCCTTTGTGTGTAGAGAAGCCATGGAACGCAGGTTGATATCATGTGAAATGTGCCAGGAAATGACCAGGAAATGGCTCTCTGCCAGTAACCTGACTCATTCAGCTCGTATTCAGCCCCACAACACAGTAGAAGCCTCATTCAAGTTTCTAAAGACGGTTGACATCTAGTGGAAGCCCTAGGAAGTGCAACTTCATCTATATCCCACTGTGAATTCAATAGGGGCTGGGTTGAAAATCGACCAACCTCAGATTTCTCACTTCCTGTTTGGATTTCTTCTCAGGTTTTTGCCTGCCATATGAGTTTTGTTATACTCACAGACATCATTCAAACAGTTTTAGAAACTTCAGAGTGTTTTCTATCCAATACTAATAATAATATGCATATATTAGCAACTGGGACTGAGGAGCAGGCCATTTACTCTGGGCACCTTTCATCCAAGCTACTCAATACTGCCCCTGCAGACATAAGAAGTTCATGCAAATTTGGAACTGTTATTATTCGAAAACATGAAATACTGTAAAATACCATCCAATTTGTTTAAAATACCATGATATGATATTTTGGCCATATCGCGCGGCTCTAACTCAAGGTATGGTTAACTGTAGATTCACACACACATACATGTAATCAAATCAAATCAAATTTTATTGGTCACATTCACATGGTTAGCAGATGTTAATGCGAGTGTAGCTAAATGCTTGGGCTTCTAGTTCCAACAGTTCAGTAAGAGGGGCACCATAGGGAAACAAAGAGAGAGGAGAGTGGAGGAAGAGGAGCACCATAGGGAAATAGAAGGAGAGGAGAGTGGAGGAAGAGGAGCACCATAGGGAAATAGAGAGAGGGTAGAGTGGAGGAAGAGGAGCACCATAGGGAAATAGAGGGAGAGGAGAGTGGAGGAAGAGGAGCACCATAGGGAAATAGAGGGAGAGGAGGGTGGAGGAAGAGGAGCACCATAGGGAAATAGAGCGAGAGGAGAGTGGAGGAAGAGGAGCACCATAGGGAAATAGAGGGAGAGGAGAGTGGAGGAAGAGGAGCGCCATAGGGAAATAGAGGGAGAGGAGAGTGGAGGAAGAGGAACACCATAGGGAAATAGAGGGAGAGGAGAGTGGAGGAAGAGGAGAATCATAGGGAAATAGAGGGAGAGGAGAGTGGAGGAAGAGGAGAATCATAGGGAAATAGAGGGAGAGGGGAGTGGAGGAAGAGGAGAATCATAGGGAAATAGAGAGAGAGGAGAGTGGAGGAAGAGGAGAATCATAGGGAAATAGAGGGAGAGGAGAGTGGAGGAAGAGGAGAATCATAGGGAAATAGAGGGATAGGAGAGTGGAGGAAGAGGAGAATCATAGGGAAATAGAGAGAGAGGAGAGTGGAGGAAGAGGAGCACCATAGGGAAATAGAGGGAGAGGAGAGTGGAGGAAGAGGAGAATCATAGGGAAATAGAGGGAGAGGAGAGTGGAGGAAGAGGAGAATCATAGGGAAATAGAGGGAGAGGAGAGTGGAGGAAGAGGAGCACCATAGGGAAATAGAGGGAGAGGAGAGTGGAGGAAGAGGAGCACCATAGGGAAATAGAGGGAGAGGAGAGTGGAGGAAGGGGAGCACCATAGGGAAATAGAGGGAGAGGAGAGTGGAGGAAGGGGAGCACCATAGGGAAATAGAGAGAGAGGGTGAGTCAGATGGAGGGACTAAGAAGAAGGAACATAAGAAAGAGAGAGGGAGAAAACAATTAAGTAAATATTTCAACCTGAGGCGAAAACTATGAACTGCGACAGGTTTTTTCTTTCTCTATATCCTTTATGTGATTGTGAAATGAACCTTGCAACAAAACAAATAAATTACATGACAAATGTACTGTTGTGATAGTAGGCCTATAGCCTGTTTCTGCCTGGCTAGCTAAGCCCTGTTTCTGCCTGGCTAGCTAAGCCCTGTTTCTGCCTGGCTAGCTAAGCCCTGTTTCTGCCTGGCTAGTTAAGCCCTGTTTCTGCCTGGCTAGCTAAGCCCTGTTTCTGCCTGGCTAGCTAAGCCCTGTTTCTTGGCATAGCGAGTTGAGCAACGATGATAAAATACTGCTTTATCTATGGCAGACTTTCACACTGGGCTACCAAAAAGCCTGTGACTGAGACAGACGTGTGTGTGTGTGTGTGTGTGTGTGTGTGTGTGTGTGTGTGTGTGTGTGTGTGTGTGTGTGTGTGTGTGTGTGTGTGTGTGTGTGTGTGTGTGTGTGTGTGTGTGTGTGTGTGTGTGTGTGTGTGTGTGTGTGTGTGTGTGTGTGTGTGTGTGTGTGTGTGTGTGTGATAATAAGTGTAATAACTTCAACATTTCACCTCATCAATCATTTTGTTCCAAATCATTCTCGTTTTTGTCATGTTCTTCTTTCAGGTTCCCTTGTCTATGTGTACAGAAGAAGCAGAAATAACAACTGCAAAGTAAAGGCTACCTGACGGCCTTCCCATTCCTAATTCATACCGTACCTTACGCTTGGATAGCACACACACATTCTATTTTGATTGGAGGGGTGTAACAGCGAAGTATTTCTCCCACAGAATGGATGGCTGCCCATGATATATTCCCTTGGGCCACAGACAAGGTAAGAAGCTGCTCGCAACAACTGTGAGTCGAGCATCACTCTCCAACTAAGCCGAGAAATCCCTCTTCATTAAAATCCCGAGGACATTTCGTTAAAGAGACTCAACTTCATTCCACAGGCACAGCATTAAAGTGTCATGAACATATAATTAGAATTAGTTCTCTTTCTATGGTCATGAACAGGGCAGAGAACAGTGTTATGATGATGATACTTAACTACACAGGGCATAGTGTTGAAGTCGCCCAAAACAATAAAATGCCACCACATAATAGCCTGGTACACCTAGTAATGTTCAGTGGTATTCAAACCTGTGTGGCGACCCCACTGCAATTTCCCCACGACCCCACTTTACAAACCACTATTAAGCCATAATGCCAGAGAGGCTGTGGTGCATATTGTCACTACTATAGTGGAAGTTAAAGGCAATTCCCCAAAAGAAAGATGGTGGCTTTAAAATGTCATTTCAACCAATTAGTACCATTAAATATGTCTAACAATAATGATGAAATATGATTCAAAGACTCTTTCAATTAATTGGTTGCCTTTACCAGAGGCATACAATTAGTATTGAATTAATGTTCAGCTAAAAATGGTATATTCATAGATGGTGCGTGCCCAGGATAAAATGACAAGAAACACTACTTTAGGCTTAACCAGTGAAGATGGCCATCAAATCACCTCCCAGGCGAAATCAGCCTACAATCACCTCTACAATCACCACCAAGACGAAATTGTTAGAGACCCATGAAATGAGACTGCTAACAAGACAATTTTCCACAACATGAACACAATAAGAAGACATCCAGTCCTCCTCCAGACCAGGGGATCATGGGAGAGAGGTGGCCTGGTTAGGGTGGAGAGGAAGCTGAAATAAACCAACCACCTAGGGGTAGCTGGGGCTGGCATGACCTCCTCTGGGACTGTTAGGTCACTATGGACGAGCAGAGACACAGACACTGGCAATTTAGGGGCAATGAGGGGCATTTGGGGGCATTTCCAGGGCACAGGACACTGGGGAGCTTGTTTCTACGATACATTTAAACAGACTGACAGACCGCTTGGAGAGCTCACTGCCGTTTCTGACAGATTGCATGAGAATGAAATATTGATTTAAAGTAGACTTGTGTAACAGAACTTATTCATTATTACCAGACTAAGTCATGGATTAGGTAAGGTCCTGCCTGCTGATTGGTTGGTAAGTGGTAGCTACAAGATCACAGGTCCGAGTTGAGCCTCGTAGCCCACCACATCTAGCTAGTTCAATACTGTGCATTGCATATACAGCTGAAGTCGGAAGTTTACATACACCTTAGCCAAATACATTTAAACTCAGTTTTGCACAATTCCTGACATTTCGTCCTAGTAAAAATTCCCTGTCTCAGGTCAATCAGGATCACCACTTTATTTTAAGAATGTGAAATGTCAGAGTAATAGTAGAGAGAATGATTTATTTCAGATTTTATTTCTTTCATCACATTCCCAGTGGGTCAGAAGTTAACATACACTCAATTAGTATTTGGTAGCATTGCCTTTAAATTGTTTAACTTGGGTCAAACGTTTCGGGTATCCTTCCACAAGCTTCCCACAATAAGTTGGGTGAATTTTGGCCCATTCCTCCTGACAGAGCTGATGTAACTGAGTCAGGTTTGTAGGCCTCCTTGCTCGCACACGCTTTTTCAGTTCTGCCCACAAATGTTCTATAGGATGAGGTCAGGGCTTTGTGATGGCCACTCCAATACCTTGACTTTGTTGTCCTTAAGCCATTTTCCACAACTTTGGAAGTATGCTTGGGGTCACTGTCCATTTGGAAGACCCATTTGCGACCAAGCTTTAACTTCCTGACTGATGTCGTGAGATGTTGCATCAATATTAGCCACATAATTTTCCTTTCTCATGAAGCCATCTATTTTGTGAAGAGCACCAGTCCCTCCTGTAGCAAAGCACCCCCACAACATGATGCTGCCACTGCCGTGCTTCACGGTTGGGATGGTGTTCTTCGGCTTGCAAGCCTCCCCCTTTTTACCCCTTTTTACAAACATAACGATGGTCATTAAGGCCAAACAGTTCTATTTTTGTTTCATCAGACCAGAGGACATTTCTCCAAAAAGTACGATATTTTTCCCCATGTGCAGATGCAAACCGAAGTCTGTCTTTTTTCTGGCGGTTTTGGATTAATGGCTTCTTCCTTGCTGAGCGGCCTTTCAGGTTATGTCGATAAAGGACTTGTTTTACTGTGGATATAGATACTTTTGTACCCGTTTCCTCCAGCATCTTCACAAGGTCCTTTGATATTGTTCTGGGATTGATTTGTGATTTTCGCACCAAAGTACATTCATCTCTAGGTGACAGAACGCGTGTTCTTCCTGATCGGTATGATGGCTGTGTGGTCCCATGGTGTTTATACTTGCATACTATTGTTTGCACAGATGAACATCGTACAGATACATCATTATTTCAAAAATGTATTTCATTTTATTTATTAATTATATTATTTATTTCTGTATTTCTTCATCATATATGATAATGAGGGGGTGTCAAGCAAATTTATGTCGGTGGTATCAAAAAACAACCATAGGTTGATCAATGCCATGGCGCTTTGATCGATTGCATTTGCCTGGGCTTCGTTCAGCATGACAGAATGTGGGGCGGCAGGTAGACTAGTGGTTAGAGAGTTGGGCCAGTAACAGGAAGGTTGCTAGATTGAATCCCAGAGCTGACAAGGTAAAAATCTGTCGTTCTGCCCCTGAACAAGGCAGTTAACCCACAGTTCCCCGGTAGGACGTCATTGTAAATAAGAATTTGTTCTTAACTGACTTGCCTAGTTAAATAAAGGTAAAATATTGGACAGTCATACTGTAATGTACAGCCTATTGTAAAGAACGGCTAGCTGGAGTCGTCTGAGTGGTCGGCTGTAAATGCCCTCACCCGCTAGTCCTTCATATGATATAATTGGCTGACTCACCGGTAAGAACAGTACAGATACTTCTTAGTCCAAGACTTTTAATATCTTCATCACCACCACACACTAGCATAGAAATGGAAGTGGAAATCTGAGTCATAAATCTTTCTGTGCATGAGGAAAGCCGCGGACAGATTCTGAAACATCTCGCCATGGCATAACAGTAGTGTGAACTATGAAAACACAGTGGTAAAGTGTGTATACAGACTATAGGAAAGAACCATCTGTAAACAATAACATCTACTGCAAAACAATTCACTGCAATACAGGCACTTATAAACGACAAGCACATGGAGTATCGGAAATCTACATAAGTACAATACAGTTACAGATGTAACAAGGTAATTAGGCCTACGGTAATTGCTTGCAGTCAATCACCATAATGTAGCATTAACCCTCCCGATAATAAACCACACAACTCACTTGTTGAACGTACGCGCAATCTTGCTAAAATAAACACACTGACAACTTAGTCGGCAGCCAAACGTGCATCTTCTTCTTCTGTGGGATTGGGTTGGCGGATCGCAGCCAACTGTTAAAGTACATAAGCCTACATTTGTGAAATGAGCAATATTTGTGTGAACTCTTAAAAATCCTCTTAAGGATCAGACCCTTTTTTCAATTTTTGCCTAAAATGACATACCCAAATCTAACTGCCTGTAGCTCAGGCCCTGAAGCAAGGATATGCATATTCTTGATACCATTTGGTATTCTTGTTACCAAGGAAACACTTTGAAGTTTGTGGAAATGTGAAAGTAATGTAGGAGAATATAACACATTAGATCTGGTAAAAGATAACAAAGAAAAAACATGCGTTTTCTATTAATTTCTTTGCTCCATCTTCTTTGAAATGCAAGAGAACGGCCATTATATGACTTAGGACTCTAGACACAATTTAGATTTTGGCCACTAGATGGCAGCAGTGTATGTACAAAGTTTTAGACTGATCCAATGAACCATTGCATTACTGTTCAAAATGTTATATCAAGTCTGCCCAAATGTGCCTAATTGGTTTATTGATACATTTTCAAGTACATGACTGTGCACTCTCCTCAAACAATAGTATGGTATTATTTCACTGTAATAGCTACTGTAAATTGGACAGTGCAGTTAGATCAACAATAATTTTTACTTTCTACCCATATAAGACATGTCTGTGTCCTGGGAAATGTTCTTGTTATTTACAATATCATGCTAATCGCATTAGCCGAACGTTAGCTCAACCGTCCCCCAGACTACATTTTTTGGGCAAATGAACAAATTATTGTCTTTTGTTGAACAATCCAAACTTGTTAAGCATTATCCAAATATGGCATGTTTACACTATTTATTTCTGTTTTCAGCAGTTTCAATTGGGACTTTTATTTTGAAGGCAAACCAAAAATGATATATTTGTGGCTAATCGTTATTGTAGCTAGCTTCACATAAGTGGTGCTGAAGCGAACATAAGCAGTTGAGCAACGCGCCGACATTGATCAACCAACATGTGTTAGACACCACCCACAGACCACCACCCATCACCCCATTTGATTGACACCCCCTCATTATAATATTGGAGGAAGAAATACATAAATAAATAAATTAATAAATATAAAAATTAATTAAAAAAATTAAGTTTGAATAATTAGATAATACATAGAAAAATAATGAAATACATACTGATATGTAGAAAAATTAATACATTTTCATCAGTATTTCTGCATTTCCTTTCTCATTTATTGAATTATGTGTGGATTTATTTATGTATTCATATGTGCATTTTTTTTCCAGGTTTGGTTCTCCATATGAATTAACCATATCAAACATAAATTCCCTACTTCTCGGAATGTGTTTGCACACACTACAGTGAAGGTTGAATAGGCAGTTCACGTACAGAAACTCCCTCAACGTGTCAGCAGAGCAGATAGAAAGCTGATTGTAAACACAAATCATAGGGTACATACTTCTACAACCAGAGACAGAAGCCCAAAACGCAGTCCTACCTAAATCAATGAGTTAGTGCTTAGCGTGCCTGATCTCCTCTGCTAAATCATCCTTTCATAATTGAAATGGCTCTTGGGCATTCCTCTGCTCTGTCAATTACAGAAGAGAACATGGCTACAGATGCAATGCAGGACATTTAAAACTTGTAGTGTATTTGAGGAGGAAGTTTGTAATTTCCACTTTGAAATTTCAGACTTGATTTTCCCTTACGAAAAATGTGTCAACCCCTACAAAAAAAATCCCATTCATTATAATACACATAATGATTCACATTTCCTGTTGCTGCAGGATTATTTTCCTGCTGTAGAAAACTGGCTCAAATTAAGATCCTACATCTGTAACTCCATACTCTGTCTCGGTAGCTAACACAAGATGGAGAGCATTGCTAACAATACACAAACACAAGGCTAGGGGAAGATTTAGCTGTGTTACTGAAAGAACTGTCATTATCACTACAGATGAAGGGCTGTACACAAGACATAGCCGACATAAAACGTTAATATGCAGTGGATGACACCCTCTACACTGAACGCAGACTTTCAGAAATTGTTATGTGTGCTGATGGCAGATGCACAGTGCATTAGGAAAGTATTCAGACCCCTTCATTTTTTACACATTTTATTACGTTACAGCCTTATTCTAAAATTGATTACATAGTTTTTTCCCCTCTCATCAATCTACACACAATACCCCATAATGACAAAGCAAGTTTTCAGAAAGAAACTGTTGAAAATGTATAAAACTGAAATATCACATTTACAGATAATAATATTATTATTATTATATATATAGCTAAATATAGTGTTTGTTAATGATGTTGTCTCTTAAATAGTGTTTATTAATGATGTTGTCTCTTAACAGTAAACTATAGTGTTTATTAATGATGGTGTCTCTTAACAGTAAACTATAGTGTTTATTAATGATGTTGTCTCTTAACAATAAACTATAGTGTTTATTAATGATGTTGTCTCTTAACAATAAACTATAGTGTTTATTAATTATGTTGTCTCTTAACAATAAACTATAGTGTTTATTAATGATGTTGTCTCTTAACAATAAACTATAGTGTTTATTAATGATGGCGTCTCAGTAAACTATAGTGTTTATTAATTATGGTGTCTCTTAACAGTAAACTATAGTGTTTATTAATGATGGTGTCTCTTAACAGTAAATTATAGTGTTTATTAATGATGTTGTCTTTTAAATAGTGTTTATTAATGATGGTGTCTCTTAACAGTAAACTATAGTGTTTATTAATGATGGTGTCTTTTAAATAGTGTTTATTAATGATGGTGTCTCTAAATAGTGTTTATTAATGATGGTGCCTCTTAACAGTAAACTATAGTGTTTATTAATGATGTTGTCTCTTAACAGTAAACTATAGTGTTTATTAATGATGGTGCTTCTTAACAGTAAACTATAGTGTTTATTAATGATGTTGTCTCTTAACGGTAAACTATAGTGTTTATTAATAATGGTGTCTCTTAACAGTAAACTATAGTGTTTATTAATGATGGTGTCTCTTAACAGTAAACTATAGTGTTTACTAATGACAGTGTCTCTTAACAGTAAACTATAGTGTTTATTAATAATGTTGTCTCTTAACAGTAAACTATAGTGTTTATTAATAATGTTGTCTCTTAACAGTAAACTATAGTGTTTATTAATGATGTTGTCTCTTAACAATAAACTATAGTGTTTATTAATGATGGTGTCTCTTAACAGTAAACTATCGTGTTTATTAATGATGGTGTCTCTTAACAGTAAACTATAGTGTTTACTAATGACAGTGTCTCTAAATAGTGTTTATTAATGATGGTGTCTCTTAACAGTAAACTATAGTGTTTATTAATGATGGTGTCTCTTAACAGTAAACTATAGTGTTTACTAATGACAGTGTTTCTAAATAGTGTTTATTAATGATGGTGTCTCTTAACAGTAAACTATAGTGTTTATTAATGATGTTGTCTCTTAACAGTAAACTATAGTGTTTATTAATGATGGTGTCTCTTAACAGTAAACTATAGTGTTTATTAATGATGGTGTCTCTTAACAGTAAACTATAGTGTTTATTAATGATGTTGTCTTTTAAATAGTGTTTATTAATGATGGTGTCTCTAAACAGTAAACTACCACCTCATACTTCATTCCCTTGTCTTTTTATCACAACAGTTTCTACCAGTGATTATTCTCCAACCACTCTTTCTCTTATCTTGTTTTCATTGGGTTTGAATTAAGGGGCCATTACTCTGTGAAGAGCTTTGTTCATCATATTGTCTATCACAAGGCGCATTATGCACCAGTCTCATTCCGGTAGTGTGGGAAAAGCCCCAGGAAGCAGAATGCAGACTAGTTCTAGCCTAGCTGGGAAAACAGGAAATGCTGACTTGATGGTGGATCATACTCATACTGAAAGGATACAGTGGCTTGTGAAAGTATTCACCTCCCTTAGCAATTCTACTATTTTGTTGCCTTACAACTGGAATTAACTTCTTGATTCTACTTGAGACGCATATGTCTCAACTAGGCACCTGGAAATGCAAATGCGCTACGCTAAATGCTAAATGTACTCGTTAAAACTCAAACCTTGATCAAAATTCACAAGCAGGGTATTGAATTAAAGCTACACTCGTTGTGAACCTAGCCAACAAGTCAGATTTTTAAAATGCTTTTCGGCGAAAGCATGAGAAGCTATTATCTGATAGCATGCAACACCTCAAAATGCCTGAATGCGACGTAAACAAAGACTTTGCTTATCCGGCGCTGCACAAAACGCAGAAATAAAATATAAAACATTCATTACCTTTGACGAGCTTCTTTCTTGGCACTCCTATATGCCCCATAAACATCACTATTGGGTCTTTTTTTCGTTTAAATCGGTCCATATATACCCAAAATAGCTTTCTATGGAAGCTGTGTCATTCAGAAAAAAACATCGTTTTTAAACGCTGCGTCATTTTTTAAAATTAAAAAAGTCGACGATAAACTTTCACAAAACACTTCGAAATCCTTTTGTAATCCAACTTTAGGTATTAGTAAACGTTTATAATCTATCAAAATGATTACAGGGCGATGTATATTCAATAGCTCCTCGTCTGCAAATCAATGGCTGCCAATGTCCACATTGAAAAGATCCTGGTGGAGACCGGAAGAAACGGAATCCAGATAGTTGGATTTTCCAACAAAAAAATCAATTGAAAATGACGACAATGGCGACATCGTGTGGAATTTGTATGAATTGCATGCAGGTCGATATTAAATTTTGTCCCCTTTTAACAACCCATGAAAGTGACTTATGGAAATTATTTTTAGCTTTCAGAGAGCAGTTTTTCTTGCGTTTTTCAATGAAACACACAATCTGTTATAGTCACAGCCGTGATTTAACCAGTTTTAGAAACTTCAGAGTGTTTTCTATCCACACATACTAATCATATGCATATACTATATTCCTGGCATGAGTAGCAGGACGCTGAAAAGTTGCGCGATTTTTAACAGAATGTTCGAAAAAGGAAGGGGTAGACTTAAGAGGTTTTAAAACAGATTTTTTTGGGGAGGTTTGTATCATTTCATAAATACAACATGCCTACTACTTTGAAGATGCAAAATATTTTTTATTGTGAAACAAACAAGAAATAACACAAAAAAACAGAACCCCCCCCCAAAGTCAATCCATTGTAGAGCCACATTTTGCAGCAATTACAGCTGCAAGTCTCTTGGGGTATGTCTCTATAAGCTTGGCACATCTAGC
>NW_027258256.1:55000-89568 GCF_045791955.1 Oncorhynchus clarkii lewisi | reverse complement strand
CAGTAGACCGCCTCGTTTCCCTCTCTTTCGGAGTCGTTTTTTTGGGTCGCTGCATAGGATCCACTCCGTTGTCCTGTTTGTAAGGCAGAACACAGGATCCGCGTCGCGAAAAACATATTCTTGGTCGTACTGATGGTGAGTTGATGCTGATCTTATATTCAGTAGTTCTTCTCGACTGTATGTAATGAAACCTAAGATGACCTGGGGTACTAATGTAAGAAATAACACGTAAAAAAACAAAAAACTGCATAGTTTCCTAGGAACGCGAAGCGAGGCGGCCATCTCTGTCGGCGCCGGAAGCTACTAACAGACTTCAGGAAGATGAACCAACCAGCCCACTAACTAACAGACCTCACGAAGATGAACCAACCAGGTCACTAACTAACAGACTTCAGGAAGATGAACCAACCAGCCCACTAACTAACAGACCTCAGGAAGATGAACCAACCAGGTCACTAACTAACAGACCTCAGGAAGATGAACCAACCAGCTCACTAACTAACTCAGACCTCAGGAAGATGAACCAACCAGCTCACTAACTAACAGACCTCATGAAGATGAACCAACCAGCTCACTAACTAACTCAGACCTCAGGAAGATGAACCAACCAGCTCACAAACTAACAGACCTCATGTTTTACTGCTTTTGATAATGTGTCTCAGTCAGCATGCTTCCTCATTATTATCTACGAATAATGTGCTACTGTTTTCCTAAGACTTGTGCTGCTGTTGTTTTGGAAGTGTGACTTGTTTAGAAACTGTTGTTTCTTCTTTAAGAAGCTGGCTATCAAAGGAGACGGTATCTGGTTGCTTTAGGAAGGAGGTCATTTACACCAGTCTCTTTGTGATCCAGAAGCACTTTGTAACGCTACACATTATTCATGCCACAACATGGGGCGCTGGGATACAAGCTGGGTGTTTATTCTAGAGCTCAGGCAGGGCTGAGGCATGGTTGGGCTGAGGTAGGGATGGGCTTGACAGGGCGCTGAGGCAGAGTATTCGAGCAGAGGGTTGAGGCAGGTTGAGGCAGGTTAAGGCTGAGCTAGGAGCATGAGAAAGCTGGGAGGACCCACCAAAGGCTCAGAGATCAGGGATAATCTGACACCCCAAAGCCTAATCTTCTTAGTGGACCAGGATAAGATGAGTATCCATTACAGAATCAACCTTCATCCCAACTAGCCCCCTCCATACCCACCCCTACCAGTCCCCTCCATACCCACCCCCACCAGCCCCCTCCATACCCACCCCCACCAGCCCCCTACATACCCACCCCCCCCAGCCCCCTCCATACCCACCTCCACCAATCCCCCCCAGCCCCCTCCATACCCACCCCCACCAGTCCCCTCCATACCCACCACCACCAGTCCCCTCCATACCCACCCCCCCAGCCCCCTCCATACCCACCTCCACCAGTCCCCCCCAGCCCCCTCCATACCCACACCCACCAGTCCCCTCCATACCCACCACCACCAGTCATCTCCATACCCACCCCCACCAGCCCCCTCCATACCCACCCCCACCAGTCCCCTCCATACCAACCCCCACCAGTCCCCTCCATACCCACCCCAACTAGCCCCCTCCATACCCACCCCCACCAGCCCCCTCCCAGTCCCCCAGCCCCTCCTGGCCCCTCCCAGTCCCACCAGCCCCCTCCATACCCACCCCCACCAGCCCCCTCCATACCCACCCCCACCAGCCCCCTCTCAGTCCCCCCAGGCCTCCATACCAAACCCCAACTAGCTCCCTCCATACCCACCCCAACTAGCCCCCTCCATACCCACCCGAACTAGCCCCCTCCATACCCACCACAACTAGCCCCCTCCATACCCACCCCCACCAGTCCCCTCCATACCCACCCCCACCAGTCTCCTCCATACCCACCCCCACCAGCCCCCCCAGCCCCCTCCATACCCACCCCCACCAGCCCCTCCATACCCACCCCCACCAGCCCCCTCCATACCCACCCCAAATAGCCCCCTCCATACCCACCCCCACCAGTCCCCTCCATACCCACCCCCACCAGTCCCCTCCATACCCACCCCACCAGCCCCCCCCCCAGCCCCCTCCATACCCACCCCCACCAGCCCCCTCCATACCCACCCCCACCAGTCCCCCCAGCCCCATCCTGGCTCCACCCAGCCCCATCCTGGCTCCACCCAGCCCCTCCTGGCCCCACCCAGTCCTTCCAGCCCCCTCCTGGCCCCACCCAGTCTTACCAGCCCCCTCCTGGCCCCTCCCAGTCCCACCAGCCACCTCCTGGCCCCTCCCAGTCCCCCCAGCCCCATCCTGGCTCCACCCAGCCCCATCCTGGCTCCACCCAGCCCCTCCTGGCCCCACCCAGTCCTTCCAGCCCCCTCCATACCTACCCCCACCATTCCCCTCCCAGTCCCACCAGTCCCATCCTGGCTCCACCCCACCCCTCCTGGCCCCTCCCAGTCCCACCAGCCCCTTCCTGGCCCCTTCCAGCCCCCCCCACCAGCCCCCTCCCAGTCCCCCCAGCCCCGTCCTGGCTCCACCCAGCCCCTCCTGGCCCCACCCAGTCCTTCCAGCCCCCTCCTGGCCCCACCCAGTCTTACCAGCCCCCACCCAGTCTTACCAGCCCCCTCCTGGCCCCTCCCAGTCCCACCAGCCCCCTCCTGGCCCCTCCCAGTCCCACCAGCCCCTTCCTGGCCCCTCCCAGCCCCCCCCCACCAGCCCCTCCTGGCCCCTCCCTCCCAGCACCATGTCCCTCTGATAGCCATTTTAGCCAGCATGGAGACAATGGCCTGGTCCGGGACTTAATCAGGCATTAGCGGGGAAAGCAGCTAAGCTCCATATTCACTCCATCTGGAGCTGCAGGACAACCGGCTTGGCATCAGATCTGATGAGAGGAGAAGACAGAGGAGAGGGGGCAGAGAGGAGGCCAGCAGGGCCACAGAGAGCTCCACTCCACCACCTACTCTCTTTAACATAGAGACGACAGACAGAATAACGGACAGCGAGTACCTCTCTCATAGAAGTTTTTAACTGTTCCTTGGTAAAGCAGCTGGCATCTGCAAGCCAGCATAAGTTAACAAGGCTGACACTAGGCTGCTGCCCAGAGAGCCTGGTAGGTCAGAGGTCAGCAACAACAGCATTGACTCAATCCTAACTGACATCACAGCCCACTGGGAGAAGAGCAGTCATACTGTTCCACCCAGTCTACCGGCAGGTCAGAGGTTGAACTAAACCATCCTAGACACTGGCTTTACTATGGAATGGAAACCCACACTACAGTGTGACCTGCTGGGAAACTGACTACTCTAGAGGACAAAGCTGGGGAGGAGAGGAGGAGAGGTGAGAGGCTGGGGAGGAGAGGAGAAGGGGAAAGTGAGATGCTGGGGAGGAGAGGAGAAGAGGTGAGAGGCTGGGGAGGAGAGGAAGGTGAGAGGCTGGGGAGGAGAGGAGAAGGGGAAAGTGAGATGCTGGGGAGGAGAGGAGAAGAGGTGAGAGGCTTGGGAGGAGAGGCGGATGAGAGGCTGGAGAGGAGGAGAGGAAGGTGAGAAGCTGGGGAGGAGAGGAGAAGAGGTGAGAGGCTGGGGAGGAGAGGAGAAGGGCAAAGTGAGATGCTGGGGAGGAGAGGAGAAGAGGTGAGAGGCTCGGGAGGAGAGGAGGATGAGAGGCTGGGGAGGAGAGGAGGGTGAGAGGTTGGAGAGGAGGAGAGGAAGTTGAGAAGCTGGGGAGGAGAGGAGGAGAAGAGGTGAGAGGCTGGAGAGGAGAGGAGAAGGGGAAAGTGAGATCCTGGGGAGGAGAGATGAGAGGCTAGGGAGGAGAGGAGAAGGGGAAAGTGAGATGCTGGGGAGGAGAGGAGAAGAGGTGAGAGGCTGGGGAGGAGAGGAAGGTGAGAGGCTGGGGAGGAGAGGAGAAGGGGAAAGTGAGATGCTGTGGAGGAGAGGAGAAGAGGTGAGAGGCTCGGGAGGAGGAGAGGGTGGTGAGAGGCTGGAGAGGAGGAGAGGAAGGTGAGAGGCTGGAGAGGAGGGTGAGAGGCTGGAGAGGAGGAGAGGAAGGTGAGAGGCTGGAGAGGAGGAGAGGAAGGTGAAAGGCTGGGGAGGAGAGGAGGGTGAGAGGCTGGAAAGGAGGAGAGGAAGGTGAGAGACTGGAGAGGAGGAGAGGAAGGTGAGAGGCTCGGTAGGAGAGGAAGGTGAGAGGCTGGGGAGGAGAGGAGGGTGAGAGCATGGAGAGGAGGAGAGGAAGGTGAGAGGCTGGAGAGGAGGAGAGGAAGGTGAGAGGCTGGGGAGGAGAAGAGGGTGAGAGGCTGGAGAGGAGGAGAGGAAGGTGAGAAGCTGGGGAGGAGAGGAGAAGGGGAAAGTGAGCTATTGGGGAGGAGAGGAGAAGAGGTGAGAGGCTGGGGAGGAGAGGAAGGTGAGAGGCTGGGGAGGAGAGGGGGTGAGAGGCTGGAGAAGAGGAGAGGAAAGTGAGAAGCTGGGGAGGAGAGGAGGAGGACAAGAGGTGAGAAAAGGAGAGGAGGAGAGGAAGGTGAGAGGCTGGGGAAGAGAGGAGGAAAGGAAGGTTAGAGGTTGGGGAGGAGAGGACGGTGAGAAGCTGGGTAGGAGAGGAGGAGAGGAAGGTGAGAAGCTGGGGAGGAGAGCAGGAGAGGACGGTGAGAAGCTGGGTAGGAGAGGAGGAGAGGAAGGTGAGAGGCTGGGGAGGAGAGGAGGAGAGGAAGGTGAGAGGCTGGGGAGGAGAGGAGGAGAGGAAGGTGAGAAGCTGGGTAGGAGAGGAGGAGAGGAAGGTGAGAGGCTGGGGAGGAGAGCAGGAGAAGGGAGGGGCAAGGGATGTTGAATAGAGAGAGGGGAAGCTGGCTGTGAAATGGAGACCACAGAAAGCCCAATTAATATTGAACGGAGCCATTTCTATTCAAACCTCAGGGGAGCTTCTGCCATACTACGCCCTGTCACCTCCTCTAACTTCTGCCACACTATGCCCTGTCACCTCCTCTAACTTCTGCCACACTATGCCCTGTCACCTCCTCTAACTTCTGCCACACTAGGCCCTGTCAACTCCTCTAACTTCTGCCACACTATGCCCTGTCAAGTCCTCTAACTTCTGCCACACTATGCCCTGTCACCTCCTCTAATTTCTGCCACACTAGGCCCTGTCACCTTCTGTAAGTTCTGCCACACTACCTCCTGTAACTTCTGCCACACTATGCCCTGTCACCTCCTCTAACTTCTGCACTGTCACACTATGCCCTGACACCTCCTGTACTTCTGCCACACTAGGCCCTGTCACCTCCTCTAACTTCTGCCACACTATGCCCTGTCACGTCCTCTAACTTCTGCCACACTATGCCCTGTCACCTCCTCTAACTTCTGCCACACTATGCCCTGTCACCTGCCCTGTCACCTCCTCTAACTTCTGCCACACTATGCCCTGTCACCTCCTGTAACTTATGCCACACTAGGCCCTGTCACCTCCTCTAACTTCTGTTACACTATGCCCTGTCACCTCCTGTAACTTCTGCCACACTATGCCCTGTCACCTCCTGTAACTTCTGCCACACTAGGCCCTGTCACCTCCTCTAACTTCTGCCAAGCTATGCCCTGTCACCTCCTGTAACTTCTGCCATGCTATGCCCTGTCACCTCCTCTAACTTCTGCCAAGCTATGCCTTGTCACCTCCTCTAACTTCTGCCATATTTGCCCTGTCACCTCCTCTAACTTCTGCCACACTATGCCCTGTCACCTCCTCTAACTTCTGCCACACTAGGCCTTGTTGAGGTCAGACAGTGGGAACAAGGAGGGGTTATATGAGTTAGGTTGAGGTCAGGCAGTGGAAAAAGGGATGGGTCAGACAGTAGGAACAGGGAGGGGTCAGACAGTGGGAACAGAGAGGGGTCAGACAGTAGGAACAGGGAGGGGTCAGACAGTGGGAACAGGTAGGGGTCAGATAGTGGGAACAGGGAGGGGTCAGAAGGTGGAAACAGGGAGGGGTCAGACAGTGGGAACAGGGAGGGGTCAGACAGGGGGAACAGGGAGGGGTCAGACAGTGGGAACAGGGAGGGGTCAGACAGTGGGAACAGGGAGGGGTCAGATAGTGGGAACAGGGAGGGGTCAGACAGTGGGAACAGGGAGGGGTCAGATAGTGGGAACAGGGAGGGGTCAGATAGTGGGAACAGGGAGGGGTCAGACAGTGGGAACAGGGAGGGGTCAGATAGAGGAACAGGGAGGGGTCAGATAGTGGGAACAGGAAGGGGTAATGTGTGTTAAGTTCAGGTCAGACAGTGGGAACAGGGAGGGGTCAGACAGTGGGAACAGGGAGGGGTCAGACAGTGGGAACAGGGAGGGGTCAGACAGTAGGAACAGGGAGGGGTCAGAGAGTGGGAACAGGGAGGGGTCAGACAGTGGGAACAGGGAGGGGTCATGTGAGTTAGCTTGAGGTCAGACAGAGGGAACAGGGAGGGGTCAGATAGTGGGAACTGGGAGGGGTCAGACAGTGGGAACAGGGAGGGGTCAGATAGTGGGAACAGGGAGGGGTCAGACAGTGGGAACAGTGAGGGGTAATGTGAGTTAGGTTGAGGTCAGAAAGTGGGAACAGAGAGCGGTCAGATAGTGGGAACAGGGAGGGGTCAGACAGTGGGAACAGGGAGGGGTCAGACAGTGGGAACAGGGAGGGGTCAGACAGTGGGAACAGGGAGTTGTCAGACAGTGGGAACAGGGAGGGGTAATGTGAGTTAGGTTGAGGTCAGACAGTGGGAACGGGGAGGGGTCAGATAGTGGGAACAGGGAGTGGTAATGTGAGTTAGGTTGAGGTCAGATAGTGGGAACAGGGAGGGGTCAGATAGGAGGAGGATATTAGTTCCTAGAGCAAAATTACTAGGGCTCTAAACATACCTATCACTAGGGCTCTAAACATACCTATCACTAGGGCTCTAAACATACCTATCACTAGGGCTCTAAACCCTATCCTATCTAAACTATCACTAGGACTCTAAACATACCTATCACTAGGGCTCTAAACATACCTTTCACTAGGTCTCTAAACATACCTTTCACTAGGGCTCTAAACATTCCTAACATCAGGGCTCTAAACATACCTATCATTAGGGCTCTTAACATACCTATCACTAGGGCTCTAAACATACATATTCTAGGACTCTAAACATACCTATCACTAGGGCTCTAAACATACCTATTCTAGGACTCTAAACATACCTGTCACTAGGACTCTAAACATACCAATCACTAGGGCTCTACACATACCTATCACTAGGGCTCTAAACAAACCTATCACTAGGGCTCTAAACATTCCTATCATCAGGGCTCTAAACATACCTAGCACTAGGGCTCTAAACATACCTATCACTAGGGCTCTAAACATTCCTAACAGCAGGGCTCTAAACATACCTATCATTAGGGCTCTAAACATACCTATCATTAGGGCTCTAAACATACCTATCACTAGGATTCTAAACATACCTATCACTGGGACTCTAAACATACCTATCAGTAGTACTCTAAACCTTTCTAACATCAGGGCTGTAAACATCACTGTCACTAGGGCTCTAAACATAACTATCACTAGGGCTCTAAACATACCTATCGCTAGGGCTCTAAACCTTCCTAACAGCAGGGCTCTAAACATACCTATCATTAGGGCTCTAAACATACCTATCACTAGGACTCTAAACATTCCTAACAGCAGGACTCTAAACATACCTATCACTAGGGCTCTAAACATACCTATCATTAGGGCTCTAAACATTCCTAACAGCAGGGATCTAAACATACCTATCACTAGGGCTCTAAACATACCTATAACTAGGGCTCTAAATATACATATCATTAGGGGTCTAAACATACCTATCACTAGGGCTCTAAACATACCTATCACTAGGGCTGTAAACATACCGATCATTAGGGCTCTAAACATACCTATCACTAGGGCTCTAAACATACCTATCACTAGGGCTCTAAACATAACGATCATTAGGGCTTTAAACATACCAATCACTAGGGCTCTAAACATACCTATCACTAGGGCTCTAAACAAACCTATCACAAGGGCTCTAAACATTCCTATCATCAGGGCTCTAAACATACCTATCACTAGGGCTCTAAACATACCTATCACTAGGGCTCTAAACATTCCTAACAGCAGGGCTCTAAACATACCTATCATTAGGGCTCGAAATATACCTATCACTAGGGCTCTAAACATTCCTAACAGCAGGACTCTAAACATCCCTATAACTAGGGCTCTAAATATACCTATCATTAGGGCTCTAAACATACCTATCACTAGGGCTCTAAACATACATATTCTAGGACTCTAAACATACCTATCACTAGGGCTCTAAACATACCTATTCTAGGACTCTAAACATACCTGTCACTAGGACTCTAAACATACCAATCACTAGGGCTCTACACATACCTATCACTAGGGCTCTAAACAAACCTATCACTAGGGCTCTAAACATTCCTATCATCAGGGCTCTAAACATACCTATCACTAGGGCTCTAAACATACCTATCACTAGGGCTCTAAACATTCCTAACAGCAGGGCTCTAAACATACCTATCATTAGGGCTCTAAACATACCTATCATTAGGGCTCTAAACATACCTATCACTAGGATTCTAAACATACCTATCACTGGGACTCTAAACATACCTATCAGTAGTACTCTAAACCTTTCTAACATCAGGGCTCTAAACATCACTGTCACTAGGGCTCTAAACATAACTATCACTAGGGCTCTAAACATACCTATCGCTAGGGCTCTAAACCTTCCTAACAGCAGGACTCTAAACATACCTATCATTAGGGCTCTAAACATACCTATCACTAGGACTCTAAACATTCCTAACAGCAGGACTCTAAACATACCTATCACTAGGGCTCTAAACATACATATCACTAGGGCTCTAAACATTCCTAACAGCAGGGATCTAAACATACCTATCACTAGGGCTCTAAACATACCTATAACTAGGGCTCTAAATATACATATCATTAGGGGTCTAAACATACCTATCACTAGGGCTCTAAACATACCTATCATTAGGGCTGTAAACATACCGATCATTAGGGCTCTAAACATACCTATCACTAGGGCTCTAAACATACCTATCACTAGGGCTCTAAACATACCGATCATTAGGGCTCTAAACATACCAATCACTAGGGCTCTAAACATACCTATCACTAGGGCTCTAAACAAACCTATCACTAGGGCTCTAAACATTCCTATCATCAGGGCTCTAAACATACCTATCACTAGGGCTCTAAACATACCTATCACTAGGGCTCTAAACATTCCTAACAGCAGGGCTCTAAACATACCTATCATTAGGGCTCGAAATATACCTATCACTAGGGCTCTAAACATTCCTAACAGCAGGACTCTAAACATCCCTATAACTAGGGCTCTAAATATACCTATCATTAGGGCTCTAAACATACCTATCACTAGGGCTCTAAACATTCCTAACAGCAGGACTCTAAACATCCCTATAACTAGGGCTCTAAATATACCTATCATTAGGGCTCTAAACATACCAATCACTAGGGCTCTAAACATTCCTAACAGCAGGGCTGTAAAACATACCTATCACTAGTGCTCTAAACATACCTATCACTAGGGCTCTAAACATTCCTAACAGCAGGGCTCTAAACATTCCTATCACTAGGGCTCTAAACATACCTATCACGAGGGCTCTAAACATAGCTGTCACTAGGGCTTGAAACATACCTATCACTAGGGCTCTAAAAATACCTTTCATTAGGGCTCTAAACATTCCTAACAGAAGGACTCTAAACATACCTATCACTAGGGCTCTAAACATTCCTAACAGAAGGACTCTAAACATACCTATCACTAGGGCTCTAAATATACCTATCACTAGTGCTCTAAACATACCTATCACTAGGGCTCTAAACATACCTATCACTAGGGCTCTAAACATTCCTAACAGCAGGGATCTAAACATACCTATCACTAGGGCTCTAAACATACCTATCACGAGGGCTCTAAACATACCAATCACTAGGGCTCTAAACATACCTATCACTAGGGCTCTAAACATACCGGTCATTAGGGCTCTAAACATACCAATCACTAGGGCTCTAAACATACCTATCACTAGGGCTCTAAACATTCCTAACAGCAGGGCTGTAAAACATACCTATCACTAGTGCTCTAAACATACCTATCACTAGGGCTCTAAACATACCTATCACTAGGGCTCTAAACATTCCTAACAGCAGGGATCTAAACATACCTATCACTAGGTCTCTAAACATACCTATCACGAGGGCTCTAAACATACCAATCACTAGGGCTCTAAACATACCTATCACTAGGGCTCTAAACATACCGGTCATTAGTGCACTAAACATACCAATCAATAGGGCTCTAAACATACCTATCACTAGGGCCCTAAACATTCCTAACAGCAGGGCTGTAAAACATACCTATCACTAGTGCTCTAAACATACCTATCACTAGGGCTCTAAACATACCTATCACTAGGGCTCTAAACATTCCTAACAGCAGGGCTCTAAACATTCCTATCACTAGGGCTATCACTAGGGCTCTAAACATACCTATCACGAGGGCTCTAAACATAGCTGTCACTAGGGCTTGAAACATACCTATCACTAGGGCTCTAAAAATACCTTTCATTAGGGCTCTAAACATTCCTAACAGAAGGACTCTAAACATACCTATCACTAGGGCTCTAAATATACCTATCACTAGTGCTCTAAACATACCTATCACTAGGGCTCTAAACATACCTATCACTAGGGCTCTAAACATTCCTAACAGCAGGGCTCTAAACATTCCTATCACTAGGGCTCTAAACATACCTATCACGAGGGCTCTAAACATAGCTGTCACTAGGGCTTGAAACATACCTATCACTAGGGCTCTAAAAATACCTTTCATTAGGGCTCTAAACATTCCTAACAGAAGGACTCTAAACATACCTATCACTAGGGCTCTAAACATTCCTAACAGAAGGACTCTAAACATACCTATCACTAGGGCTCTAAATATACCTATCACTAGTGCTCTAAACATACCTATCACTAGGGCTCTAAAAATACCTTTCATTAGGGCTCTAAACATTCCTAACAGAAGGACTCTAAACATACCTATCACTAGGGCTCTAAATATACCTATCACTAGTGCTCTAAACATACCTATCACTAGGGCTCTAAACATACCTATCACTAGGGCTCTAAACATTCCTAACAGCAGGGCTCTAAACATTCCTATCACTAGGGCTCTAAACATACCTATCACGAGGGCTCTAAACATAGCTGTCACTAGGGCTTGAAACATACCTATCACTAGGGCTCTAAAAATACCTTTCATTAGGGCTCTAAACATTCCTAACAGAAGGACTCTAAACATACCTATCACTAGGGCTCTAAACATTCTAAACATACCTATCACTAGGGCTCTAAACCTATCACTAGTGCTCTAAACATACAGAAGGACTCTAAACATACCTATCACTAGGGCTCTAAACATACCTATCACTAGGGCTCTAAACATTCCTAACAGCAGGGATCTAAACATACCTATCACTAGGGCTCTAAACATACCTATCACGAGGGCTCTAAACATACCAATCACTAGGGCTCTAAACATACCTATCACTAGGGCTCTAAACATACCGGTCATTAGGGCTCTAAACATACCAATCACTAGGGCTCTAAACATACCTATCACTAGGGCTCTAAACATTCCTAACAGCAGGGCTGTAAAACATACCTATCACTAGTGCTCTAAACATACCTATCACTAGGGCTCTAAACATACCTATCACTAGGGCTCTAAACATTCCTAACAGCAGGGATCTAAACATACCTATCACTAGGGCTAAAAACATTCCTAACAGCAGGGCTGTAAAACATACCTATCACTAGTGCTCTAAACATACCTATCACTAGGGCTCTAAACATACCTATCACTAGGGCTCTAAACATTCCTAACAGCAGGGCTCTAAACATTCCTATCACTAGGGCTCTAAACATACCTATCACGAGGGCTCTAAACATAGCTGTCACTAGGGCTTGAAACATACCTATCACTAGGGCTCTAAAAATACCTTTCATTAAGGCTCTAAACATTCCTAACAGAAGGACTCTAAACATACCTATCACTAGGGCTCTAAACATTCCTAACAGAAGGACTCTAAACATACCTATCACTAGGGCTCTAAATATACCTATCACTAGTGCTCTAAACATACCTATCACTAGGGCTCTAAACATACCTATCACTAGGGCTCTAAACATTCCTAACAGCAGGGATCTAAACATACCTATCACTAGGGCTCTAAACATACCTATCACGAGGGCTCTAAACATACCAATCACTAGGGCTCTAAACATACCTATCACTAGGGCTCTAAACATACCGGTCATTAGGGCTCTAAACATACCAATCACTAGGGCTCTAAACATACCTATCACTAGGGCTCTAAACATTCCTAACAGCAGGGCTGTAAAACATACCTATCACTAGTGCTCTAAACATACCTATCACTAGGGCTCTAAACATACCTATCACTAGGGCTCTAAACATTCCTAACAGCAGGGATCTAAACATACCTATCACTAGGGCTAAAAACATTCCTAACAGCAGGGCTGTAAAACATACCTATCACTAGTGCTCTAAACATACCTATCACTAGGGCTCTAAACATACCTATCACTAGGGCTCTAAACATTCCTAACAGCAGGGCTCTAAACATTCCTATCACTAGGGCTCTAAACATACCTATCACGAGGGCTCTAAACATAGCTGTCACTAGGGCTTGAAACATACCTATCACTAGGGCTCTAAAAATACCTTTCATTAAGGCTCTAAACATTCCTAACAGAAGGACTCTAAACATACCTATCACTAGGGCTCTAAATATACCTATCACTAGTGCTCTAAACATACCTATCACTAGGGCTCTAAACATACCTATCACTAGGGCTCTAAACATTCCAACAGCAGGGATCTAAACATACCTATCACTAGGGCTCTAAACATACCTATCACGAGGGCTCTAAACATACCAATCACTAGGGCTCTAAACATACCTATCACTAGGGCTCTAAACATACCGGTCATTAGTGCTCTAAACATACCAATCACTAGGGCTCTAAACATACCTATCACTAGGGCCCTAAACATTCCTAACAGCAGGGCTGTAAAACATACCTATCACTAGTGCTCTAAACATACCTATCACTAGGGCTCTAAACATACCTATCACTAGGGCTCTAAACATTCCTAACAGCAGGGCTCTAAACATTCCTATCACTAGGGCTCTAAACATACCTATCACGAGGGCTCTAAACATACCTGTCACTAGGGCTCGAAACATACCTATCACTAGGGCTCTAAAAATACCTTTCATTAGGGCTCTAAACATTCCTAACAGCAGGACTCTAAACATACAGTGCCTTGCGAAAGTATTCGGCCCCCTTGAACTTTGCGACCTTTTGCCACATTTCAGGCTTCAAACATAAAGATATAAAACTGTATTTTTTGTGAAGAATCAACAACAAGTGGGACACAATCATGAAGTGGAACGACATTTATTGGATATTTCAAACTTTTTTAACAAATCAAAAACTGAAAAATTGGGTGTGCAAAATTATTCAGCCCCTTTACTTTCAGTGCAGCAAACTCTCTCCAGAAGTTCAGTGAGGATCTCTGAATGATCCAATGTTGACCTAAATGACTAATGATGATAAATACAATCCACCTGTGTGTAATCAAGTCTCCGTATAAATGCACCTGCACTGTGATAGTCTCAGAGGTCCGTTAAAAGCGCAGAGAGCATCATGAAGAACAAGGAACACACCAGGCAGGTCCGAGATACTGTTGTGAAGAAGTTTAAAGACAGATTTGGATACAAAAAGATTTCCCAAGCTTTAAACATCCCAAGGAGCACTGTGCAAGCGATAATATTGAAATGGAAGGAGTATCAGACCACTGCAAATCTACCAAGACCTGGCCGTCCCTCTAAACTTTCAGCTCATACAAGGAGAAGACTGATCAGAGATGCAGCCAAGAGGCCCATGATCACTCTGGATGAACTGCAGAGATCTACAGCTGAGGTGGGAGACTCTGTCCATAGGACAACAATCAGTCGTATATTGCACAAATCTGGCCTTTATGGAAGAGTGGCAAGAACAAAGCCATTTCTTAAAGATATCCATAAAAAGTGTTGTTTAAAGTTCGCCACAAGCCACCTGGGAGACACACCAAACATGTGGAAGAAGGTGCTCTGGTCAGATGAAACCAAAATTGAACTTTTTGGCAACAATGCAAAACGTTATATTTGGCGTAAAAGCAACACAGCTCATCACCCTGAACACACCATACCCACTGTCAAACATGGTGGTGGCAGCATCATGGTTTGAGCCTGCTTTTCTTCAGCAGGGACAGGGAAGATGGTTAAAATTGATGGGAAGATGGATGGAGCCAAATACAGGACCATTCTGGAAGAAAACCTGATGGAGTCTGCAAAAGACCTGAGACTGGGACGGAGATTTGTCTTCCAAAAAGACAATGATCCAAAACATAAAGCAAAATCTACAATGGAATGGTTCAAAAATAAACATATCCAGGTGTTAGAATGGCCAAGTCAAAGTCCAGACCTGAATCGAATCGAGAATCTGTGGAAAGAACTGAAAACTGCTGTTCACAAATGCTCTCCATCCAACCTCACTGAGCTCGAGCTGTTTTGCAAGGAGGAATGGGCAACAATTTCAGTCTCTCGATGTGCAAAACTGATAGAGACATACCCCAAGCGGCTTACAGCTGTAATTGCAGCAAAAGGTGGCGCTACAAAGTATTAACTTAAGGGGGCTGAATAATTTTGCACGGCCAATTTTTCAGTTTTTGATTTGTTAAAAAAGTTTGAAATATCCAATAAATGTCGTTCCACTTCATGATTGTGTCCCACTTGTTGTTGATTCTTCACAAAAAAATACAGTTTTATATATTTATGTTTGAAGCCTGAAATGTGGCAAAAGGTCGCAAAGTTCAAGGGGGCTGAATACTTTCGCAAGGCACTGTACCTATCACTAGGGCTGTAAAACATACCTATCACTAGTGCTCTAAACATACCTATCACTAGGGCTCTAAACATACCTATCACTAGGGCTCTAAACATTCCTAACAGCAGGGCTCTAAACATACCTATCACTAGGGCTCTAAACATACCTATCACGAGGGCTCTAAACATACCTGTCACTAGGGCTCGAAACATACCTATCACTAGGGCTCTAAAAATACCTTTCATTAGGGCTCTAAACATTCCTAACAGCAGGACTCTAAACATACCTATCACTAGGGCTCTAAAAATACCTTTCATTAGGGCTCTAAACATTCCTAACAGCAGGACTCTAAACATACCTATCACTAGGGCTCTAAATATACCTATCACTAGTGCTCTAAACATACCTATCACTAGGGCTCTAAACATACCTATCACGAGGGCTCTACACATACCAATCACTAGGGCTCTAAACATACCTATCACTAGGGCTCTAAACATACCAATCACTAGGGCTCTAAACATTCCTAACAGCAGGACTCTAAACTAGAGTTGGCTGCTGCTGGTAAGGCATCAGATCTGGCAGAGCAACACAACCCACTTTCAACAGTACGTGGAAAGAGTTTACTGTTGCCTTAACAAACATTTGGCCACCGGCTCGATGAATTTACTGCAATCCAGCATGTGCACTTATCTTTCCTTGAGTACAAACAATAATTAAAGTCAAACCAGGACATAGAGTCAGCTCTCTCCTCTGCCACAGCTCCTTTTACCACAGAAAGCAGGAAAATAAATATAGTTTATATTACAACACTAACTTTATTTTAATTTTATTATTGAAGTGGGTCTTTTTTTTAATGAAGGAGAAATTGAAGATTATTTCAACAGTAAGTTAATGAAGTCTTAAGGAATGTGAGCTATGTCAGGTTGTTTGGGTTGTGTGTTTGGACAGGTGATGGGAAGTCACACTACACTAGTTTTCAAATGAAAATGTCCTACTTAGAAAGAGACTGAACCAAGACCGTGTGATGAGAGAAACAGGAAATGCATATTACAAATCTCTACATGTACAATATGAATATTTATATTAACACTTTTTGTTACGTATTCAACATTAATACTGTCATTTAAAATCTCAACATTTCAAACATCCAAATGTAAAAGGTAAATGTTATTAAATATAGTACTACTAAACCAGGACCATGGGGGAGCAGGGCCTGGTGAAAACCCTCCTGTTTAGATGTATCAGAGCCCTATAATAACAGGATATAACCAGGACCATGGGGGAGCAGGGCCTGGTGAAAACCCTCCTGTTTAGAAGTCAACAGAGCCCTATAATAACAGGATATAACCAGGACCATGGGGGAGCAGGGCCTGGTGAAAACCCTCCTGTTTAGATGTCAACAGAGCCCTATAATAACAGGATATAACCAGGACCATGGGGGAGCAGGGCCTAGTGAAAACCTTCCTGTTTAGATGTATCAGAGCCCTATAATAACAGGATATAACCAGGACCATGGGGGAGCAGGGCCTAGTGAAAACCCTCCTGTTTAGATGTATGAGAGCCCTATAATAACAGGATATAACCAGGACCATGGGGGAGCAGGGACTAGTGAAAACCCTCCTGTTTAGATGTATCAGAGCCCTATAATAACAGGATATAACCAGGACCATGGGGGAGCAGGGCCTAGTGAAAACCTTCCTGTTTAGATGTATGAGAGCCCTATAATAACAGGATATAACCAGGACCATGGGGGAGCAGGGCCTAGTGAAAACCTTCCTGTTTAGATGTATCAGAGCCCTATAATAACAGGATATAACCAGGACCATGGGGGAGCAGGGCCTAGTGAAAACCCTCCTGTTTAGATGTATCAGAGCCCATTAATAACAGGATATAACCAGGACCATGGGGGAGCAGGGCCTAGTGAAAACCTTCCTGTTTAGATGTATCAGAGCCCTATAATAACAGGATATAACCAGGACCATGGGGGAGCAGGGCCTAGTGAAAACCCTCCTGTTTAGATGTATCAGAGCCCTATAATAACAGGATATAACCAGGACTATGGGGGAGCAGGGCCTAGTGAAAACCCTCCTGTTTAGATGTATCAGAGCCCATTAATAACAGGATATAACCAGGACCATGGGGGAGCAGGGCCTAGTGAAAACCTTCCTGTTTAGATGTATCAGAGCCCTATAATAACAGGATATAACCAGGACCATGGGGGAGCAGGGCCTAGTGAAAACCCTCCTGTTTAGATGTATCAGAGCCCTATAATAACAGGATATAACCAGGACCATGGGGGAGCAGGGCCTAGTGAAAACCCTCCTGTTTAGATGTATCAGAGCCCTATAATAACAGGATATAACCAGGACTATGGGGGAGCAGGGCCTAGTGAAAACCTTCCTGTTTAGATGTATCAGAGCCCTATAATAACAGGATATAACCAGGACCATGGGGGAGCAGGGCCTAGTGAAAACCCTCCTGTTTAGATGTATCAGAGCCCATTAATAACAGGATATAACCAGGACTATGGGGGAGCAGGGCCTAGTGAAAACCCTCCTGTTTAGATGTATCAGAGCCCTATAATAACAGGATATAACCAGGACCATGGGGGAGCAGGGCCTAGTGAAAACCTTCCTGTTTAGATGTATCAGAGCCCTATAATAACAGGATATAACCAGGACCATGGGGGAGCAGGGCCTAGTGAAAACCCTCCTGTTTAGATGTATCAGAGCCCTATAATAACAGGATATAACCAGGACCATGGGGGAGCAGGGCCTAGTGAAAACCCTCCTGTTTAGATGTATCAGAGCCCTATAATAACAGGATATAACCAGGACCATGGGGGAGCAGGGCCTGGTGAAAACCCTCCCGTTTAGATGTATCAGAGCCCTATAATAACAGGTTATAACCAGGACCATGGGGGAGCAGGGCCTGGTGAAAACCCTCCTGTTTAGAAGTCAACAGAGCCCTATAATAACAGGATATAACCAGGACCATGGGGGAGCAGGGCCTGGTGGAAACCCTTCTGTTTAGATGTATGAGGGCCCTATAATAACAGGATATAACCAGGACCATGGGGGAGCAGGGCCTGGTGAAAACCCTCCTGTTTAGATGTATGAGAGCCATATAATAACAGGATATAACCAGGACCATGGGGGAGCAGGGCCTGGTGAAAACCCTCCTGTTTAGATGTATGAGAGTCCTATAATAACAGGATATAACCAGGACCATGAGGGAGCAGGGCCTGGTAAAAACCCTCCTGTTTAGATGTATGAGAGCCCTATAATAACAGGATATAACCAGGACCATGGGGGAGCAGGGCCTGGTGAAAACCCTCCTGTTTAGATGTATGAGAGCCCTATAATAACAGGATATAACCAGGACCATGGGGGAGCAGGGCCTGGTGAAAACCCTCCTGTTTAGAAGTCAACAGAGCCCTATAATAACAGGATATAACCAGGACTATGGGGGAGCAGGGCCTAGTGAAAACCCTCCTGTTTAGATGTATGAGAGCCCTATAATAACAGGATATAACCAGGACCATGGGGGAGCAGGGCCTGGTGAAAACCCTCCTGTTTAGATGTATGAGAGCCCTATAATAACAGGATATAACCAGGACCATGGGGGAGCAGGGCCTAGTGAAAACCCTCCTGTTTAGATGTATGAGAGCCCTATAATAACAGGATATAACCAGGACCATGGGGGAACAGGGCCTGGTGAAAACCCTCCTGTTTAGATGTATCAGAGCCCTATAATAACAGGATATAACCAGGACCATGGGGGAGCAGGGCCTGGTGGAAACCCTTCTGTTTAGATGTATGAGGGCCCTATAATAACAGGATATAACCAGGACCATGGGGGAGCAGGGCCTAGTGAAAACCCTCCTGTTTAGATGTATGAGAGCCCTATAATAACAGGATATAACCAGGACCATGGGGGAGCAGGGCCTGGTGAAAACCCTCCTGTTTAGATGTATGAGAGCCCTATAATAACAGGATATAACCAGGACCATGGGGGAGCAGGGCCTGGTGAAAACCCTCCTGTTTAGATGTATGAGAGCCCTATAATAACAGGATATAACCAGGACCATGGGGGAGCAGGGCCTAGTGAAAACCCTCCTGTTTAGATGTATGAGAGCCCTATAATAACAGGATATAACCAGGACCATGGGGGAGCAGGGCCTGGTGAAAACCCTCCTGTTTAGATGTATCAGAGCCCTATAATAACATGATATAACCAGGACCATGGGGGAGCAGGGCCTAGTGAAAACCCTCCTGTTTAGATGTATGATAGCCCTATAATAACAGGATATAACCAGGACCATGGGGGAGCAGGGCCTGGTGAAAACCCTCCTGTTTAGATGTATGAGAGCCCTATAATAACAGGATATAACCAGGACCATGGGGGAGCAGGGCCTGGTGTAAACCCTCCTGTTTAGATGTATGAGAGCCCTATAATAACAGGATATAACCAGGACCATGGGGGAGCAGGGCCTGGTGAAAACCCTCCTGTTTAGAAGTCAACAGAGCCCTATAATAACAGGATATAACCAGGACCATGGGGGAGCAGGGCCTAGTGAAAACCCTCCTGTTTAGATGTATCAGAGCCCATTAATAACAGGATATAACCAGGACCATGGGGGAGCAGGGCCTAGTGAAAACCCTCCTGTTTAGATGTATCAGAGCCCTATAATAACAGGATATAACCAGGACCATGGGGGAGCAGGGCCTGGTGGAAACCCTCCTGTTTAAATGTATCAGAGCCCATTAATAACAGGATATAACCAGGACCATGGGGGAGCAGGGCCTGGTGAAAACCCTCCTGTTTAGATGTATGAGAGCCCTATAATAACAGGATATAACCAGGGCCATGGGGGAGCAGGGACTAGTGAAAACCCTCCTGTTTAGATGTATGAGAGCCCTATAATAACAGGATATAACCAGGACTATGGGGGAGCAGGGCCTAGTGAAAACCCTCCTGTTTAGATGTATCAGAGCCCATTAATAACAGGATATAACCAGGACCATGGGGGAGCAGGGCCTAGTGAAAACCCTCCTGTTTAGATGTATGAGAGCCCTGTAATAACAGGATATAACCAGGACCATGGGGGAGCAGGGCCTGGTGAAAACCTTCCTGTTTAGAAGTCAACAGATTCCATTAACACATCAGCAGATGACAGATGACTTTATATGCCATGCAAGTAGCCCCAGACAATGGCTTCAGTCATGACAGATTGGCCTGCTATAACCCACTTTATGTTAAACTCATTCTCACTGTTATTTTTCACAATTGTGATTGTGTTCCTCCTCGTGGCATTGTCCTCGGTGGACTAACTGGCTTCCTGTGGTAATGATTCCTCCTCGTGGCTTTGTTTTCTGCATAATCGGGTTGGTAGTCAAGGCTTTGGGTGACACAGCCATCTGTCAATTTCCTTTGCTTTGTAAAATGCTGTGGAATAATGTTCTATACAACTAGAGCCTTTCTGTTATCAGGCAGGGAGGGAAGAGGCCGATCCAATCAGCCTCTTCCGAGGTGAAGGGAAATATTTTACACTCTTATTATTATGTTGTAGTCTTGGTTCCATAGATATTTTACCATCTCATTATTATGTTGTAGTCTTGGTTCCATAGATATTTTACCATCTCATTATTATGTTGTAGTCTTGGTTCCATAGATATTTTACCATCTCATTATTATGTTGTAGTCTTGGTTCCATAGATATTTTACCATCTCATTATTATGTTGTAGTCTTGGTTCCATAGATATTTGACCATCTCATTATTATGTTGTAGTCTTGGTTCCATAGATATTTTAACATCTCATTATTATGTTGTAGTCTTGGTTCCATAGATATTTTACCATCTCATTATTATGTTGTAGTCTTGGTTCCATAGATATTTGACCATCACATTATTATGTTGTAGTCTTGGTTCCATAGATATTTTACCATCTCATTATTAAGTTGTAGTCTTGGTTCCATAGATATTTGACCATCTCATTATTATGTTGTAGTCTTGGTTCCATAGATATTTGACCATCTCATTATTATGTTGTAGTCTTGGTTCCATAGATATTTTAACATCTCATTATTATGTTGTAGTCTTGGTTCCATAGATATTTTAACATCTCATTATTATGTTGTAGTCTTGGTTCCATAGATATTTTACCATCTCATTATTATGTTGTAGTCTTGGTTCCATAGATATTTGACCATCTCATTATTATGTTGTAGTCTTGGTTCCATAGATATTTGACCATCTCATTATTATGTTGTAGTCTTGGTTCCATAGATATTTGACCATCTCATTATTATGTTGTAGTCTTGGTTCCATAGATATTTTACCATCTCATTATTATGTTGTAGTCTTGGTTCCATAGATATTTTACCATCTCATTATTATGTTGTAGTCTTGGTTCCATAGATATTTTACCATCTCATTATTATGTTGTAGTCTTGGTTCCATAGATATTTGACCATCTCATCATTATGTTGTAGTCTTGGTTCCATAGATATTTTACCATCTCATTATTATGTTGTAGTCTTGGTTCCATAGATATTTTACCATTTCATTATTATGTTGTAGTCTTGGTTTCATAGATATTTTACCATCTCATCATTATGTTGTAGTCTTGGTTCCATAGATATTTTACCATCTCATTATTATGTTGTAGTCTTGGTTCCATAGATACTTTACCATCTCATTATTATGTTGTAGTCTTGGTTCCATAGATATTTTACCATCTCATTATTATGTTGTAGTCTTGGTTCCATAGATACTTTACCATCTCATTATTATGTTGTAGTCTTGGTTCCATAGATATTTTACCATCTCATTATTATGTTGTAGTCTTGGTTCCATAGATATTTGACCATCTCATTATTATGTTGTAGTGTTGGTTCCATAGATATTTTACCATCTCATCATTATGTTGTAGTCTTGGTTCCATAGATATTTTACCATCTCATTATTATGTTGTAGTCTTGGTTCCATAGATATTTGACCATCTCATTATTATGTTGTAGTCTTGGTTCCATAGATATTTGACCATCTCATTATTATGTTGTAGTCTTGGTTCCATAGATATTTTACCATCTCATCATTATGTTGTAGTCTTGGTTCCATAGATATTTTACCATCTCATTATTATGTTGTAGTCTTGCTTCCATAGATATTTGACCATCTCATTATTATGTTGTAGTCTTGGTTCCATAGATATTTGACCATCTCAATATTATGTTGTAGTCTTGGTTCCATAGATATTTTACCATCTCATTATTATGTTGTAGTCTTGGTTCCATAGATATTTTACCATCTCATTATTATGTTGTAGTCTTGGTTCCATAGATATTTTACCATCTCATTATTATGTTGTAGTCTTGGTTCCATAGATATTTTACCATCTCATTATTATGTTGTAGTCTTGGTTCCATAGATATTTTACCATCTCATTATTATGTTGTAGTCTTGGTTCCATAGATATTTTACCATCTCATTATTATGTTGTAGTCTTGGTTCCATAGATATTTTACCATCTCATTATTATGTTGTAGTCTTGGTTCCATAGATATTTGACCATCTCATCATTATGTTGTAGTCTTGGTTCCATAGATATTTTACCATCTCATTATTATGTTGTAGTCTTGGTTCCATAGATATTTTACCATTTCATTATTATGTTGTAGTCTTGGTTTCATAGATATTTTACCATCTCATCATTATGTTGTAGTCTTGGTTCCATAGATATTTTACCATCTCATTATTATGTTGTAGTCTTGGTTCCATAGATACTTTACCATCTCATTATTATGTTGTAGTCTTGGTTCCATAGATATTTTACCATCTCATTATTATGTTGTAGTCTTGGTTCCATAGATACTTTACCATCTCATTATTATGTTGTAGTCTTGGTTCCATAGATATTTTACCATCTCATTATTATGTTGTAGTCTTGGTTCCATAGATATTTGACCATCTCATTATTATGTTGTAGTGTTGGTTCCATAGATATTTTACCATCTCATCATTATGTTGTAGTCTTGGTTCCATAGATATTTTACCATCTCATTATTATGTTGTAGTCTTGGTTCCATAGATATTTGACCATCTCATTATTATGTTGTAGTCTTGGTTCCATAGATATTTGACCATCTCATTATTATGTTGTAGTCTTGGTTCCATAGATATTTTACCATCTCATCATTATGTTGTAGTCTTGGTTCCATAGATATTTTACCATCTCATTATTATGTTGTAGTCTTGCTTCCATAGATATTTGACCATCTCATTATTATGTTGTAGTCTTGGTTCCATAGATATTTGACCATCTCAATATTATGTTGTAGTCTTGGTTCCATAGATATTTTACCATCTCATTATTATGTTGTAGTCTTGGTTCCATAGATATTTTACCATCTCATTATTATGTTGTAGTCTTGGTTCCATAGATATTTTACCATCTCATTATTAAGTTGTAGTCTTGGTTCCATAGATATTTTACCATCTCATTATTATGTTGTAGTCTTGGTTCCATAGATATTTTACCATCTCATTATTATGTTGTAGTCTTGGTTCCATAGATATTTTACCATCTCATTATTATGTTGTAGTCTTGGTTCCATAGATATTTTACCATCTCATCATTATGTTGTAGTCTTGGTTCCATAGATATTTTACCATCTCATCATTATGTTGTATTCTCTGTTCCATAGATATTTTACCATCTCATTATTATGTTGTAGTCTTGGTTCCATAGATATTTTACCATCTCATTATTATGTTGTAGTCTTGGTTCCATAGATATTTTACCATCTCATTATTATGTTGTAGTCTTGGTTCCGTAGATATTTTACCATCTCATCATTATGTTGTAGTCTTGGTTCCATAGATATTTTACCATCTCATTATTATGTTGTAGTCTTGGTTCCATAGATATTTTACCATCTCATTATTATGTTGTAGTCTTGGTTCCATAGATATTTTACCATCTCATTATTATGTTGTAGTCTTGGTTCCATAGATATTTTACCATCTCATTATTATGTTGTAGTCTTGGTTCCATAGATATTTTACCATCTCATCATTATGTTGTAGTCTTGGTTCCATAGATATTTTACCATCTCATTATTATGTTGTAGTCTTGGTTCCATAGATATTTGACCATCTCATCATTATGTTGTAGTCTTGGTTCCATAGATATTTTACCATCTCATTATTATGTTGTAGTCTTGGTTCCATAGATATTTGACCATCTCATTATTATGTTGTAGTCTTGGTTCCATAGATATTTTACCATCTCATTATTATGTTGTAGTCTTGGTTCCATAGATATTTTACCATCTCATTATTATGTTGTAGTCTTGGTTCCATAGATATTTTACCATCTCATTATTATGTTGTAGTCTTGGTTCCATAGATATTTGACCATCTCATTATTATGTTGTAGTCTTGGTTCCATAGATATTTGACCATCTCATTATTATGTTGTAGTCTTGGTTCCATAGATATTTTACCATCTCATTATTATGTTGTAGTCTTGGTTCCATAGATATTTTACCATCTCATTATTATGTTGTAGTCTTGGTTCCGTAGATATTTTACCATCTCATTATTACTTTGTTCCCTTGGTTACATAACTTCATCTTTCCTCTCCCCTGTCACATGGGCATCTTGTATTATACAATTTAGAGCCACAATTCAATTAACTTGATGAGTTATCATCCTCGTTTGCCCGGATTCAGGGGGTGGGCCATTTCGGTCTGAACCAATCATCTTTCCTTGTTGAGCCTGTCAACTGGCAGTTTTTGACTGAATCCTCATTATGTCATGATGTCTCGCCATCTGTCCTCTCCACCATGACGTCTCCCCATCTGTCATCTCCACCATGATGTCTCCCCATCTGTCCTCTCCACCATGATGTCTCCTCATGATGTCTCCCATCTGTCCAATCTACCATGATGTCTCCCCATCTGTCCTCTCCACCATGATGTCTCCTCATCTGTCATCTCCACCATGTTGTCTGCTCATCTGTCCTCTCCACCATGATGTCTCCCATCTGTCCTCTCCACCATGATGTCTCCCCATCTGTCCTCTCCACCATGATGTCTCCCCATCTGTCATCTCCACCATGTTGTCTCCTCATCTGTCCTCTCCACCATGATGTCTCCTCATGATGTCTCCCCATCTGTCCTCTCCTACATGATGTCTCCCCATCTGTCATCTCCACCATGTTGTCTCCCCATCTGTCCTCTCCACCATGATGTCTCCCAATCTGTCCTCTCCACCATGAAGTCTCACCATCTGTCCTCTCCACCATGATGTCTCACCATCTGTCATCTCCACCATGATGTCTCACCATCTGTCCTCTACACCGTGATGTCTCCTCATCTGTCATCTCCACCATGAAGTCTCACCATCTGTCCTCTCCACCATGATGTCTCCCCATCTGTCATCTCCACCATGATGTCTCCTCATCTGTCATCTCCACCATGAAGTCTCACCATCTGTCATCTCCACCATGATGTCTCCCCATCTGTCCTCTCCACCATGATGTCTCACCATCTGTCCTCTACACCGTGATGTCTCCACCTGTCCTCTCTACAATGATGTCTCTCCATCTGTCCTCTCCACCATGATGTCTCCCCATCTGTCCTCTCCTTCATGATGTCTCCCATCAGTCATCTCCACCATGATGTCTCCTCATGATGTCTCCCCATCTGTCCTCTCCATCATGATGTCTCCCATCAGTCATCTCCACCATGTAGTCTCCCCATCTGTCGTCTCCAACATGATGTCTCCCCATCTGTCCTCTCCACCATGATGTCTCCTCATCTGTCCTTTCCACCATGATGTCTACCATCTGTCATCCCCATCATGATGTCTCCCATCTGTCATCTCCACCATGATGTCTCCCCATCTGTCATCTCCACCATGATGTCTCACCATCTGTCCGCTCCACTTTGATGTCTCCCCATCTGTCCTCTCCGTCATGATGTCTCCCATCTGTCATCTCCACCATTTTGTCTCCCCATCTGTCCTCTCCAACAGGATGTCTCCCATCTGTCATCTCCACCATGATGTCTCCCCATCTGTCCTGTCCACCATGATGTCTCCCATCTGTCCTCTCCACCATGATGTCTCCCCATCTGTCCTCTCAACCATGATGTCTCCTCATGATGTCTCCCATCTGTCATCTCCACCATGATGTCTCTCCATCTGTCCTCTCCACCATGATGTCTCCTCATCTGTCCTCTCCACCATGATGTCTCCCCAACTGTCCTCTCCACCAAGATGTCTCCCATCTGTCATCTCCACCATGATGTCTCCCCACCTGTCATCTCCACCATGATGTCTCCCATCTGTCCTCTCCACCATGATGTCTCCCCATCTGTCCTCTCCACCATGATGTCTCCCCATCTGTCCTCTCCACCATGATGTCTCCCCATCTGTCCTCTCCACCATGATGTCTCCCCATCTGTCCTCTCCACCATGATGTCTCCCATCTGTCCTCTCCAACATGATTTCTCCTCATCTGTCCTCTCCACGACAATGGCCCCCTATCTGTCCTCTCCAGCACGATGTCTCCCCACCTGACCTCTCCACCATGATGTCTCCCCATCTGTCCTCTCCACCATGATGTCTCCTCATCTGTCCTCTCCACCATGATGTCTCCTCATCTGTCCTCTCCACCATGATGTCTCCTCATCTGTCATCTCCACCATGATGTCTCCCATCTGTCCTCTCCACCATGATGTCTCCTCATCTGTCCTCTCCACCATGATGTCTCCTCATCTGTCCTCTCCACCATGATGTCTCCTCATCTGTCCTTTCCACCATGATGTCTCCCATCTGTCCTATCCATCATGATGTCTCCCATCTGTCATCTCCACCATGATGTCTCCCATCTGTCATCTCCAACATGATGTCTCCGCATCTGTCATCTTATATTATAGAGACACAGAGAGAGGGTTATTTTATAGAGACACAGAGAGGGTTATGTTATAGAGACACAGAGACAGAGAGGGTTATATTATAGAGACACAGAGACAGAGAGGGTTATATTACAGAGACACAGAGACAGAGAGGGTTATATTATAGAGACACAGAGACAGAGAGGGTTATACTATAGAGACACAGAGATAGAGAGGGTTATACTACAGAGACAAAGAGACAGAGAGGGTTATATTATAGAGACACAGAGACAGAGAGGGTTATATTATAGAGACACAGAGACAGATAGGGTTATATTATAGACACACAGAGACAGAGAGGGTTATATTATTGAGACAGAGAGGGTTATATTATAGAGAGACACAGAGACAGAGAGGGTTATATTATAGAGAGACACAGACAGATAGGGTTATATTATAGAGACACAGAGACAGAGAGGGTTATATTATAGAGACACAGAGACAGAGAGGGTTATGTTATAGAGATACACATAGACAGAGAGAGTTATATTATAGAGACTCAGAGACAGAGAGGGATATATTATGGAGACACAGAGACAGAGAGGGTTATATTATAGACACACAGAGACAGAGAGGGTTATATTATAGAGAGACATAGAGACAGAGAGGGTTATATTATAGAGACACAGAGACAGAGAGGGTTATATTATAGAGAGACACAGAGACAGAGAGGGTTATATTATAGAGAGACACAGAGACAGAGAGGGTTATATTATAGAGACACAGAGGCAGGGAGGGTTATATTATAGAGACACAGAGACAGAGAGGGTTATATTATTGAGACAGAGAGGGTTATATTATAGAGAGACACAGAGACAGAGAGGGTTATATTATAGAGAGACACAGACAGAGAGGGTTATATTATAGAGACTCAGAGACAGAGAGGTTTATATTATAGAGACACAGAGACAGAGAGGGTTATGTTATAGAGATACACATAGACAGAGAGGGTTATATTATAGAGACTCAGAGACAGAGAGGGATATATTATGGAGACATAGAGACAGAGAGGGTTATATTATAGAGACACAGAGACAGAGAGGGTTATATTATAGACACACAGAGACAGAGAGGGTTATCTTATAGAGACACAGAGACAGATAGGGTTATATTATAGACACACAGAGACAGAGAGGGTTATATTATTGAGACAGAGAGGGTTATATTATAGAGAGACACAGAGACAGAGAGGGTTATATTATAGAGAGACACAGACAGATAGGGTTATATTATAGAGACACAGAGACAGAGAGGGTTATATTATAGAGACACAGAGACAGAGAGGGTTATGTTATAGAGATACACATAGACAGAGAGGGTTATATTATAGAGACTCAGAGACAGAGAGGGTTATATTATAGAGACATAGAGACAGAGAGGGTTATATTATAGAGACTCAGAGACAGAGAGGGTTATGTTATAGAGATACACATAGACAGAGAGGGTTATATTATAGAGACTCAGAGACAGAGAGGGTTATATTATGGAGACATAGAGACAGAGAGGGTTATATTATAGAGACACAGAGACAGAGAGGGTTATATTATAGACACACAGAGACAGAGAGGGTTATATTATAGAGAGACACAGAGACAGAGAGGGTTATATTATAGAGAGACACAGAGACAGAGAGGGTTATATTATAGAGACACAGAGACAGGGAGGGTTATATTATAGAGACACAGAGACAGAGAGGGTTATATTATTGAGACAGAGAGGGTTATATTATAGAGAGACACAGAGACAGAGAGGGTTATATTATAGAGAGACACAGACAGAGAGGTTTATATTATAGAGACACAGAGACAGAGAGGGTTATGTTATAGAGATACACATAGACAGAGAGGGTTATATTATAGAGACTCAGAGACAGAGAGGGTTATATTATGGAGACATAGAGACAGAGAGGGTTATATTATAGAGACACAGAGACAGAGAGGGTTATATTATAGACACACAGAGACAGAGAGGGTTATATTATAGAGAGACACAGAGACAGAGAGGGTTATATTATAGAGACACAGAGACAGAGAGGGTTATATTATAGAGAGACACAGAGACAGAGAGGGTTATATTATAGAGAGACACAGAGACAGAGAGGGTTATATTATTGAGACAGAGAGGGTTATATTATAGAGAGACACAGAGACAGAGAGGGTTATATTATAGAGAGACACAGAGACAGAGAGGGTTATATTACAGAGACACAGAGACAGAGAGGGTTATATTATAGAGACACAGAGACAGAGAGGGTTATACTATAGAGACACAGAGATAGAGAGGGTTATACTACAGAGACACAGAGACAGGGAGGGTTATATTATAGAGACACAGAGACAGAGAGGGTTATATTATAGAGACACAGAGACAGAGAGGGTTATATTATAGAGACACAGAGACAGAGAGGGTTATATTATAGAGAGACACAGAGACAGAGAGGGTTATATTATAGAGAGACACAGAGACAGAGAGGGTTATATTATAGAGAGACACAGAGATAGAGAGGGTTATATTATAGAGAGACACAGAGACAGAGAGGGTAGTTTTATGTCATTTCAACAAGCCACGATATCCACCATCTCAGATTGTTGTGAAATTAACATTCCTGCAACGTTCTTTGGATGAAATTCAATTTGATCTCTGAGGAATTAAGTTAATTGAGTGCACCGAAACTGGCCATTTTCATTTAAAGGATTTATATAATTTTCAATAAATATAGTACTTAACATCTGAGTTGAACCCAAGGTTTAACTAACAACGAGTAAGGCATGAGTAACCCAACAAAATGTTCCATAGCCACCCATGGACCCCCTACACCCCACGCCAATCCCACCTCAGCAACCAGTATATAGCCACCCACGAACACACAACACCACACACCAATCCCACCTTAACAACCAGTATATAGCCACCCACGGAGCCTCTTCACCCCACACCAATCCCACCTCAACAACCAGTATATAGTATCAGTTCTCTATGTCTGACCAGTACATGTAGTATGGAGCTGGGGCTTGGAGTGTTGTTTCTTCATCCTACATATTGCATTCCCAGTGAATTTCCCCCCTGTTCAAAGAAATGTGTCATTGAAGTTGTTATGTGTATGTCATATCCTACATATTGTCATATTAGCATAGATATCCAACAGATGGCGCTGTTCCTGCTTTTAGGTGATGTTTTTAAGGGGGAATATTAAATCACCTACTAGCAGGAACATCACTGTTGGTCAGAACCTGGTAAATCATGATTTTTAAATCACCTACTAGCAGGAACATCACTATTGGTCAGAACCTGGTAAATCATGATTTTTAAATCACCTACTAGCAGGAACATCACTGTTGGTCAGAACCTGGCAAATCATGATTTTTAAATCACCTACTAGCAGGAACATCACTATTGGTCAGAACCTGGTAAATCATGCTTTTTAAATCACCTACTAGCAGGAACATCACTATTGGTTGTAGGAGGGTTATACTGGAGGGAAACACAGAGAGAGGGTCATACTGGAGAGAAACACAGAGAGAGGGTTATACTGGAGAGAGGGTTATACTGGAGAGAAACAGAGAGAGGGTCATACTGGAGAGAAACACAGACAGAGGGTTATACTGGAGGGAAACACAGAGAGAGGGTTATACTGGAGAGAAACACAGAGAGAGGGTTATACTGGAGAGAAACAGAGAGAGGGTTATACTGGAGGGAACACAGAGAGAGGGTTATACTGGAGAGAGGGTTATACTGGAGAGAAACACAGAGAGAGGGTTATACTGGAGAGAAACACAGAGAGAGGGTTATACTGGAGAGAAACACAGAGAGAGGGTTATACTGGAGGGAACACAGAGAGAGGGTTATACTGGAGAGAGGGTTATACTGGAGGGAAACACAGAGAGAGGGTTATACTGGAGAGAAACAGAGAGAGGGTTATACTGGAGGGAACACAGAGAGAGGGTTATACTGGAGAGAGGGTTATACTGGAGAGAAACACAGAGAGAGGGTTATACTGGAGAGAAACACAGAGAGAGGGTTATACTGGAGAGAGGGTTGTACTGGAGAGAACCACAGAGAAAGGGTTGTACTGGAGAGAAACACAGAGAGAGGGTTATACTGGAGGGAAACACAGAGAGAGGGTTATACTGGAGAGAAACACAGAGAGAGGGTTATACTGGAGGGAACACAGAGAGAGGGTTATACTGGAGAGAAACAGAGAGAGGGTTATACTGGAGGGAAACACAGAGAGAGGGTTATACTGGAGAGAAACACAGACAGAGGGTTATACTGGAGGGAACACAGAGAGAGGGTTATACTGGAGAGAAACAGAGAGAGGGTTATACTGGAGAGAACCACAGAGAGAGGGTTATACTGGAGAGAAACACAGAGAGAGGGTTATACTGGAGAGAAACACAGAGAGAGTGTTATACTGGAGAGAAACACAGAGAGAGGGTTATACTGGAGAGAACCACAGAGAGAGGGTTGTACTGGAGAGAAACACAGAGAGAGGGTTATACTGGAGAGAACCACAGACAGAGGGTTATACTGGAGGGAAACAGAGAGAGGGTTGTACTGGAGAGAAACACAGAGAGAGGGTTATACTGGAGAGAGGATCATACTGAAACATATTCAAACACATTATATAGAAACATACAAAGCAATCTACGGTCAGGGCGTGACAGTTATACTGGAGAGAAACACAGACAGATCACAGCGAGGATTGTGTTGGAGGCAATGTTCTTGATGCTCATGTCGACACCTCTGTTTTGTTACTGTGTTTGGAGACTATTGATCCAGTCTTAACTCTCATGTTACAGGATCTGATGTTAGCCTCAGATTAACTCTGATGTTACAGGAATTGATGTTAGCCTCAGATGAACTCTGATGTTACAGGATCTGATGTTAGCCTCAGATGAACTCTGATGTTACAGGATCTGATGTTAGCCTCAGATTAACTCTGATGTTACAGAATCTGATGTTAGCCTCAGATTAACTCTGATGTTACAGGATCTGATGTTGGCCTCAGATTAACTCTGATGTTACAGGATCTGATGTTAGACTCAGATTAACTCTGATGTTACAGGATCTGATGTTAGCCTCAGATTAACTCTCATGTTACAGGATCTGATGTTAGCCTCAGATTAACTCTGATGTTACAGGATCTGATGTTAGCCTCAGATGTTAGCCTCAGATTAACTCTGATGTTACAGGATCTGATGTTAACCTCAGATTAACTCTGATGTTACAGGATCTGATGTTAGCCTCAGATTAACTCTGATGTTACAGGATCAGATGTTAGCCTCAGATTAACTCTGATGTTACAGGATCTGATGTTAGCCTCAGATGTTAGCCTCAGATTAACTCTGATGTTACAGGATCTGATGTTAACCTCAGATTAACTCTGATGTTACAGGATCTGATGTTAGCCTCAGATTAACTCTGATGTTACAGGATCTGATGTTAGCCTCAGATTAACCCTGGCGTTACAGGATCTGATGTTAGCCTCAGATTAACTCTGATGTTACAGGATCTGATGTTAGCCTCAGATTAACTCTGATGTTACAGGATCTGATGTTAGCCTCAGATTAACTCTGATGTTACAGGATCTGATGTTAGCCTCAGATTAACTCTGAAGTTACAGGATCTGATGTTAGCCTCAGATTAACTCTGATGTTACAGGATCTGATGTTAGCCTCAGATTAACTCTGATGTTACAGGATCTGATGTTAGCCTCAGATTAACTCTGATGTTACAGGATCTGATGTTAGCCTCAGATTAACTCTGATGTTACAGGATCTGATGTTAGCCTCAGATTAACTCTGATGTTACAGGATCTGATGTTAGCCTCAGATTAACTCTGATGTTACAGGATCTGATGTTGGCCTCAGATTAACTCTGATGTTACAGGATCTGATGTTAGCCTCAGATTAACTCTGATTTGAACTCAACCACCTGATCTGTTCACACACCTAGCCGTTCACACTCCTAGCTGTTCACACACCTAGCCGTTCACACACACCTAGCCATTAACACACCTGGCCGTTCACACACTCCTAGCCGTTCACACACACCTAGCTGTTCACACACCTAGCCGTTCACACACACCTAGCCGTTCACACACCTAGCCGTTCACACACTCCTAGCCGTTCACACACTCCTAGCTGTTCACACACTCCTAGCTGTTCACACACCTAGCCGTTCACACTCCTAGCTGTTCACACACTCCTAGCTGTTCACACACTCCTAGCTGTTCACACACCTAGCCGTTCACACTCCTAGCTGTTCACATACCTAGCCGTTCACACACTCCTAGCTGTTCACACACTCCTAGCTGTTCACACACTCCTAGCTGTTCACACACCTAGCCGTTCACACTCCTAGCCGTTCACACTCCTAGCTGTTCACACACTCCTAGCTGTTCACATTCACCTAGCTGTTCACTAGCACCATGCTAGGTAGAGGCCAATAGACTAGCACCATGCTAGGTAGAACCAATAGACTAGCACCATGTCAGGTAGAGGCCAATATACTAGCACCATGCTAGGTAGAGGCCAATAGACTAGCACCATGCCAGGTAGAGGCCAATAGACTAGTACCATTCTAGGTAGAGGCCAATAGACTAGCATCATGCCAGGTAGAGGCCAATAGACTAGCATCATGCCAGGTAGAGGCCAATAGACTAGCATCATGCCAGGTAGAGGCCAATAGACTAGCATCATGCCAGGTAGAGGCCAATAGACTAGTACCATTCTAGGTAGAGGCCAATAGACTGGCATCATGCCAGGTAGAGGCCAATAGACTAGCATCATGCCAGGTAGAGGCCAATAGACTAGCATCATGCCAGGTAGAGGCCAATAGACTAGCATCATGCCAGGTAGAGGCCAATAGCCTAGCACCATGCCAGGTAGAGGCCAATAGACTAGCACCATGCCAGGTAGAGGCCAATAGACTAGCACCATGCCAGGTATAAGGGCAGCAGCCTCGGCCAATAGCCTTCCAGAGATCTGAGCCCATCTCTCAGCTGTGCCAGAGAGAGGGCTGCCATGATGTGGACATCAGTTTGGCATTAACCCTTCCATTTCACCTGTCTATCCTCCTAATCACAAACACATTACCATTAGAATGATGGCCTGTACGGTTGTGGTGTTTCAGTCCCACTTTAACTTAAACACTTCTTAAAGCTTTAAAGAAGCAGCTTGCTTTCTTCTAAATGATCTGTGAACCAGCTACGTGGTGTTTATGAAGCCTCTATAATACTCCAGCGAGTTAGCCTTTCCCTATCTAAATGTAGATTACCGTTAGGTTGACTACCCTCATCGCCCTCTCTCTACGGAGCTGGTTACAGTTAATTAGTGTACCACATCGTTTTATTAAACTCTATCGACCATGTACAAATGCCTCTACTTAGGCAATAATGTGGTTTCCCACCCAGCCGAATCAATGAATCAGAATGAGCAGTCTCAGTGCTCCAATATGCTACTGCCTCCAGCTGAGCTACAGGTGGCTAGCTACCTTCCCCTTCAATTAGACACAATCATCACTCACAGTCATTACTCTGCTGAAGGCTACTTGCTCCA